>NW_028317852.1:0-162142 GCF_062004578.1 Staurois parvus | reverse complement strand
GGTCTTCTGTTGCTGGCTGCTGGAGGGTCTGTTAATGCTGGCTGCTGGGAGATCTGTTGTTGCTGGGGTGGTGTAAGGGAATTCCTGTCCAGCGACTGGTGCATAGAAATGTGCATGCGTGCAACATTGCGCATAGAAATGAGCAAGGGCGCATTGCTAATAAATGAGCATAGGCTCGCGCATGCATGCAAGCATGCGTGCACACAGGTGCACGCATGCGGGAGCGTACCCAGTTTCTGGCACCAGACGGACTATTTAAAGGAGGATCTTACTCTCTGTCAGTGCTGACTGGTCTTCAGCTAATTCCCTGTGGCCTGCTGTATTCTGTGTGTATCCGACTCGGCTTGCCATTGACCTGCTCTTGGATTCTGTTCATACTTCTGCTCATTGGTTTCTAATCCTGGCTTCCTCCTGACCTTGTCCCAGTTTGATGTTCGGGTACCTCATCACCTGCTCGTTGCTGACCCTGGGTATTACTTTGACTATGCTTCCGGCTCCAGTTTGGCTCTACAGTCCTGCCAAGTGCTTGTCCTGGCTATCTATTATATCAGCTCCGGTTGTCACAGTGTGTTCCGGCCTCATGCTTGTCAGAAGTTCCGGCAAGCCACATACCCAGATCTTGCAGTTCCAGTGGAGTGCTTCCCTAACAGCTGGCTGTTCCGGCATCTCCTCTGTTCCTGACTGGATGCTCTCCTTGATATCCTTGATCTACCAAGGTTACACCTCCAGCCGCAAGTTCTGCAAACAATATCCACAGGCACTCGTGTTTCTCCTGTCTCTCGGCACTATCTGTTCCACCTTCAGTGGGGCCTGGGTTGGAGATACAAGAGAGTCTGACCCAGGGGCGGACTGACAACTCATGGGGCCCCCGGGAAATAGGGGATCATGGGGCCCCTGTGTCCTCACCTACACCCAAAAAAGCCTATGAAAAAGTCAGTGAAAGATACCAGGGGCATCTCATGGGGCCCCCTACTGACCCCAGGCCCTCGGGCAGTGCCAGAGTGCTCGAATGGTCAGTCCACCCCTGGTCTGACCCCGTCAAATCAGACTTCTATAAGGTACGTGACAGGTGGTATTTTGTTGTGAGGGTCCATTGTTGCAGGGGGGGATGTCTAAACGGGGTGGTATTGCGAGTTCAGTAAGGGTGAAACAAAGGATCGGTGCTCAGAGGTGTGCAAGAGACAAAGACAAGGGGTGAGTTAGAGGGGAGAGTTCCTGCACCTATTCTCTGAGAAAAAAAAAGCCCTGGGGGGGACTATAGCCACCAGCAGTAATCGAATGTAAAACATCTGACAGGCTGGTTGTATGATTAATGGATCGACTTGGCTACAATCAGCCAGCCCATACACGGATTGAATCTTGGCTGATCCCCGCTGAACCGGCCTAATTTCGATCCATGTATGGCTTGCTTAAATGTCCTGTGCTAGTGACAGGAAAGTGATCTCCTGGGTGGGTTCTGCCTGATGTCACACATACAGCAATGCATTGAGAATAAATGAGATCTGCAGTGAAATGTTCCAGTCCTCAAAATCACTGGTTTGTGTTGCTTACCACCATTGTCTGCCTGCAGTTGTTAAAAGGACACGTTTCTGCTAAATTAGCTAAATCATTGTCACAGAACAGCTGTTTGTGTATGTAGTAGTTTGTGCTGTAATCTGCAAACTGTCAGGACTGGAAGTGGTAAACTTAGCTCAGCGCAGAGCTGTGCCGAGCACTTATTTAGCCATTGCAGTGCAATTATCATGCTTCAAATATGTGTGAACTCTGACCACACACCTGCGCAATGTTTTGTCTGGTGGTTGTGTGTATGAAGCCAAAAAGTCTAGCTAATAAAAAAGAAAATTGCTTTGCAACTGCCCTAACAATTGAACTGAAAAGAAACCTGGTATGAGAGATATATTCTATGTGTGTTGCCAGTACTGACCTCTCCATCTGAAAATGCAAGTTTCCTGGGTGTCTTCCTGACCAGGGACAAAAAACGACAGGATTTCTGACTTCTGTTTGCTTCAAGCTTGTTCTGTGTTGGTGTCTTGATGTCTATGTCTTGATGTCTTGTTCTATGTTGGTGTCTCTTTGCTTACCTGAGCCCCATCTTATCCAGCAAGGTGCATGAATGCCATGGTTCTCCTAGGTCTCTCTTTCCTCATCGGTTTACACAGCAGCTGGAGCTTATGGCTCCTGCTGCTATCAATCACAACCAGTGAGCCAATGAGGAGAGAGCAGAGGCAGGGCTGAGCCGTGCTCTGTGTGTGAATGGACAATGCCCATTCACAGGAGTGTGGCTCTGCTTGAGTGCCGCCATTGCAAGAGGCTTGCTATTGAGTGCATTCGGCAGGGGGAGGAGCCAGGATCGCCAGCAGGGGACCTAAAAAGAAGAGGATCAGGGCTGCTCTGTGCAAAACCATTACACAGAGCAGTTAAGTATAACATGTTGGTAATTTTTTTTCATATAACTCATGGAATCACTTTAACCTCTTGGTGCCGGCGCCTCCCAGCCCTTTAAGAGTTGCAGAAGCCGGGACGGGTTTTAGGGTCATGTGACCGCCGTGATTCGCCGTCACGGTGGTCACATGATCGTAAAAGATTCTGATCAAAAGGGGAGATTGGGACCTTTCTGGGAGTAGCGGACATATGTGCTGGGAGCGCGCAGGTTGCGCGCTCTCAGCACCAGGGGCAGACTGACCATTTGGAAACTCGGGCACTGCCCGAGGGTCAGTAGGGGGCCCCATGGGATGCCCCTGGTACCTTTTTCATAGGCTTTTTTGAGTTTGGGCAAGGACACAGGGGCCCCATGATCCCCTATTGCCCAGGGGCCCCATGAATTGTCAGTCCACCCCTGCTCAGCACATATGTATTTTTTAATTGCACGCAAATATGTGGCCACTCGTCCTCAAGGCCCAGACGCCAAGAGGTCGCATATCTGCATGCGGTCAGCTTCAAGGGTTTAAAGCTGAACTCAAGGGAGGTATACAATACACTATTTAATCTAGTTTAGAAGCAATGTCATGGACAAACAGGATATTTGACAATCTGTGCTCTCTGTACATTGGAGAGAGTATAAGTCCTTAAAAGGGCCAAGGTGCAGAGTCTATACCCACCAGATCTTCACCAGAGCTCCCCACAAAGAATGGTGTACTTTACTGGTGGGTGTACCAGGTTGCAGCCCTCAGGCACACTTGTGCAGATGACAGCATACAAAGAATAGAACCAGAGCTTGGTACACAGTTGTTTTCCGTGGTCTTCCGGGTCTTTTGGTGTTGCTGAGCTCACCGGTGCATTCCTTCTTTTTAAGAATGTTCCAAACAGTTGTTTTGGCCACGCCTAATGTTTTTGCTATCTCTCTGATGGGTTTGTTTTGTTTTTTCAGCCTAATGATGGCTTGCTTAACTGATAGTGACAGCTCTTTAGATCTCATCTTGAGAGTTGACAGCAACAGATTCCAAATGCAAATAGCACACTTGAAATGAACTCTGGACCTTTTATCTGCTCATTGTAATTGGGATAATGAGGGAATAACACACACCTGGCCATGGAACAGCTGAGAAGCCAATTGTCCCATTACTTTTGGTCCCTTAACAAGTGGGAGGCACATATGCAAACTGTTGTAATTCCTACACCGTTCACCTGATTTGGATGTAAATACCCTAAAATTAAAGCTGACAGTCTGCAGTTAAAGCACATCTTGTTCGTTTCATTTCAAATCCATTGTGGTGGTGTATAGAGCCAAAAATGTTAGAATTGTGTCGATGTCCCAATATTTATGGACCTGACTGTATATATTGTGGGAACTCGCTTCAAAATGTTAGAGCTTCTTCAAAGTACACAGCAACTCGCTTGTTTTTAAGGGCATTTTTGCCCAGTTTTATTTAAAGGAAAAAGTTCAATAACCAAAATGCTTCCCACGCAGGGGTATCCACCATCACACAAATGTAACAAATTTCAGCCTTCTGGCTCTCTCAGGTATACCACTTTATGTCTGTCTCCTGCTGACTCCTTCCAAAAGGTTGTTTTTTGCACACAGCAAACCTCTAGCACACAGCTAGTCTGGCTTTCACTTCTCCTTGGTGAAGCCCACCTGACTCCAAGGCAGAGACCTCCCGTCTGCCAGGATGGAGCCCTCCTGACTCCTGCCTGCTGGGGTGGAGCCCAGAATCATGGCCTGGCCTCCACAAAAAGACCTGCACACACCTGTGCAATCAGCACGCTGGCTGCTCTCAAAACATGGGCCCAGAACTGGAGATTTCATCCCTCCCAAATCTCTTAGAAATCTCCAGGCTACAGGTCCCAAAACAGGCTTTACAAACCAAAGAGGAAACCAATAAACCCGTTTCCTCTGCATTATGAGAACTGCCTGGAGCCCCTCAACCTGTATGGTTGAGAATCCTGGGTCACCACTGTGATTTCCACTGTGGCAGGATACCGCACTGCCACAATATATATATATATATATATATATATATATATATATATTGGTATTTTTACTACTAATGGTGGTGATCAGTGACTTATAATGGGACTGCAATAGTGCGGAGGACAATCTGACACTAACTAACACTGGGGGGGGACTGACTAACTGCCACTGACATCACCAGTGACATTAATATAGTGATCAGTGATAATACTATACACTCACTACTAATGACATTGGCTGGGACGGGGTTAACATCTAGGGCGACCAAGGGGTTAAATGCGTGCTTAACAATGTTTATATGTGTAGAGTGTGCTGCTTTTAGAGATGCAGGTGAGTTAGGCATAATGGGGTTACTTCAGGAGGAAACCTTTAAAAGATAGATGTACTAAAAGCACAGTTAGCCTTTAATCTGAGTTATCTTCACAGGCTACCTAACCGGATAGCTGGGAATGTACCTATCAAAACCTTTATATTTTGTGTTTTTGTTCCATCACTTAAGTCCAAAACATATTTGAATCAGGACACTGGCTATAAGAAACTTTTTAGTACTGGCAGACTTTCTGTATGTGAAACACAGCATAAAACCTTCAATGTGCAGCTCCTCCCTCAGTCCACCCCCCCAATACTTAGTTGTGTCCGAGCCCAATACAGCGTTGTGCATGAGAGCTGAGGCTCTCCTGGGTTACTCCCTCCTCATTGGCTGAGACACAGCAGAGGGAGCCATTGGCTCCCGCTACTGTCAACCACAGCCTGTGAGGATAGAGCAGGGGGCAGGAATGAGCCAAACTATGTGTCTCATAGAAAAACAGAGGCGGCTCAGGAGCAAGCATGCACAAGTGTCCCTAGAGCAAGCAGCTTGCTCTGGGGGCACCTAGCAGGGGGGAAGAGCCAAGAGTGGGGGAAGAGTCCAAGAAGAGGAGGATGGGGTTGATCTGTGCAAAATTACTTTAAGAGGAAAAATTGAAAACCCACAAAACCTTTAAATAACATTCTTTGGGAATACCTAAACTATGAAGTTACCGAACAGTACAATTTAACTCTTAAAAGCTGACATTTATTAAGAAAAAGTTTGAATTAAAAAAGCTATGTGGAGTCTCTCTCAAAGAGTCAAACCAGACCTGTATCCAGACATGCAGCCCTGGTGGCCAGGATAGAAAGCAAGCATCTAGTTGACCTACATCCTGCACCGTACCACAACACTTGCCTTCAGCATTGGGAGGGCACCTTGCAAGGGTGGAGTGGAAAAGTCCCCTCCCCGCAAGACACCTTGTCACCATGTCAAAGGGACAAAGGCCTCATCTCCACATCTTGTCCCCAAAAGGGGATGTGGGAGTATAAAAGGGGGACTTATCAAAGTCCAAAAGCCTCCCAGGGGAACGAACAGGGGGTACATTAGTACCTCTTAATAAGTAAGAGCTAAAAAGTAAATAAACACAACACCTTAGACAAAGTCCTGCACTAAAACAATTCCACCACCAATAAAAGATAACAACATCCATCAATGTAAATCCAATGTCAATAACATCGTCCAGCAATGAATATCCTCATCAATCACAAAGACCCTCTGCCATGATGACCCATCACCTGGCAAAGTTGGCCCACCGCCACAATAATGTCCCAAATGACAATGCTTCTCTGCCGCAAACAAACCAGCCAGGGATAATGGGTGATGTCACTGATTAAATGTGGTCATGACAATATATGGTCGATGATGTTGCTTTTGATCCCAGAGTTATAACAAGGAGGCCCTGAGATATCTGCATCAATGCCCCTTATTGCTCATTCCCCCCAAAAAAGTAAATGACACCCATGCTGTGACAAGGTCACATAGCGATAGCCACTCTAGTTGAAAAAAAAATTTAAACAATATACCATGATTTTGAAGATATTTTACATGGTTTCCATAGGCAAACAGACTGGCAGGGGAGCCTGGGGAAGGAATCAGCAGTGCAGCTGTTTAGCTACCAGTTACTTTGTCCCAATAGCAAAGTACAGAATAATGTGAATTTTCAGCTTTCACCTTTTAAATTTGAATCAGTCATAAAGAATTGTTTGCTTAATTGATATAACTTATGCTTCAATAAGTCAGCACTTATTTTTATTAATTTTGCATTTAAGGAATCCTATTCTTGCTGTGGAGTTATAATGAACTGTGAATCAAGATGATACTGTAAATGAGTACTGTTTAATTTATAATTAATTTACATACAGTATATGAGCAAAATCTCATGATGTGAACAAAGAACGCATATTTTTGCAGACAGCAAATGGTAAGATAAGAACAGCAGTTGTCTTACAGATGTGAAATAAGCACCCCACCCATGTGTTGAAACATTTATGAGAGTGTAATATCTATTACATTCTTGAAAGGTCCTTATCGATTCATAATTGCTATGGTTTCTTCATGAGCAAGCCGCAGAGTTATATAAACTGGGAAAATCATTTGATACATCTTGAAACATTCATTAAACTACAAAAGTGAATTGATGGGAATTTTCATTCCATAAATTAACCTCTTCTTACTAAATGTTGTAATGGTCTATTGCATTTTTTATAGGCGTGCAACTTTGAAACAATAGAGATGCTTGGTGCATCAAAACTGTTTACGGTATTCAACACTGAACTTGTGATGGCTTGAGCACACGCCATTAACCAGCAAGTAAAAGCAAACATTATAAAACAGGTAAATGTGTAAAAAATACAAAATTGTAATACACCAAGTTTTCTTTGCTCAGGCTTTGCACATGGGTGATCCGATCAGGTACTCCTGTCAGTTCTTCAGGCAGACCTGATCAAATGGTACATGTATACCTGCGTAAACTGAGTGGACACAGGCAGGGGCAGACTGACAACTCATGGGGCCCCCGGGCAATAGGGGATCATGGGGCCCCTGTGTCCTTGCCCACACTCAAAAAAGCCTATAAAAAAGGTACCAGGGGCATTTCATGGGGCCCCCTACTGACCCTGGGCCCTCGGGCAGTGCCCGAGTGCTCGAATAGTCAGTCCGCCCCTGGACACAGGCCTATCATCCATCTGCTGTGCTCTGCTCAACTGGGAATCAGCGAACAGATCCTCTGCTGTGCAAAGTGGATTCTGCCTCGCGTGAAAGGGGCTAAAGGGTTTGCAGTCCATATGCTATGGCTTTTTCACCACCACTTTTTGTGTTTGGGAATCATTTTTTTATTTCTCATGCCCAAGAACCTACTTGTGGATCTTCTGCATCCACTAGATTATCTTCGCTTGGGTTGTGGTCCTTGTCTACTTCACCTGAAATCACTAATGAGTGTTTTTTTTGTCTAATCTTTTATTAGTTATACATTTATAGCTACGCTGATGATCAAAAAAGAAACAATCTACAGTAGTATATACCAAATCTTACACAGGCAGTTGTGCATATGTAACCACAGTTAATGTGCAATCAACACAAAGTGTCCATCACATCATGTAGTAGTTCGTGCTTTAAAAAGCCTACGTTAAGTTCTCCTGTGTTCACAAAAAACACCCAAGTGCCACGCATTTGCCACAGAACACTCACCGGATCACCATGACCCTATTCACCATATGACTCATGAGTTACGCCTGAAGACGTCAGCACAACAAAACGCAGGGTTGGGATGGGCTGGACAAGAAGTGACGTCAACCCGCTGATGAATGCTGGGGTGAGAGATATCTCAATTTGAATAGCACTGCTCACGCTGGGAATTGTGTATGGCCAAGTAGAGGAGTTGCTATATGTGATTAAGCTCTGTTCTCCTGGCGCAAGGCTGTGCACCTGTGAATGTGAGTGAGCATTTTTATGTTATTAGAGATATTTTTAAATGAATTGAGGATTTTACACCATGCAGGATTCTTTTTTTATAGGCTGTATCTGAACCTGAGGGAAGGCTGTTGGAGGTGGAGAGTAAGCTGCTGTTCCTGGACTCCCTTCTCTTAAAGGGGAAAAGCGCTATATGGCCCATATGGTGCAAAGGGTCATGGTGATCCAGTAAGTGTCCTGTATCAAAGGTGGTGGCACTTGGGTGTTTTCTGTTCACATGGAAGAACATAAATGAAGGCTTTTTAAAGCAAGAAATACTCCGTGATGTGATGGACACTTTATGGACACTATGAGGTTTATTTACTACAATTAGAGAGTGCAGTCAGTCTCACTTCTGCAGAGAAACCAATCAGCTTACAACCTCAGCTTGTTCAATTAAGCATTGGCAATAAAATCTGGAAGTTAATTAGTTTCTATGCAGAATTGAGTGTGATCTTTCACTCTCCAGCTTTAGTAAATAAACCTCTTTGTGTTGATTGTTTATAACACATATTGCATATTAACTGTGGTTCATGGACGTACTGACAACTCATGAGGGTCCCGGGCAATAGGGGATCATGGGGTCCCTGTGTCCTTGCCCAAACTCAAAAAAGCCTATGAAAAAGGTACCAGGGGCATCTCATGGGGCCCCCTACTGACCCCGGGCCCTTGGGCAGTGCCCGAGTTTCCAAATGGTCAGTCTGCCCCTGCTGTGGTTACATATGCACAACTCCCTGTGTAAGGTTTGGTATACAGTATATACACTGTTTCTTTATTGATCATCTAGTACAGTTATAAATGTATAAGTAATATTTTGATGCACTGTGGTGTAGGATATCTGCAGTTTGAAATTTTTTTTTATAATTATTATACTTTGTTTGTTAACTTTTTTTTTTGTTGTGCAGGTTTTCAGTTATAATCTTTTAATATTTAAATTCAAGATATAGATCAGTACAATCACACAGTATGGAGGCAGTTGCGGAGTGAAAAACCATAAACACATACTCATATTACCTTTTCAGCTTATGCACATACTGTATTAACAATGAGAAATATGTAAAATCATCAATCCTTTAAAGAACTAATGAATGTTTTGATTATTTGCCTTCTGTTGCTTCTATATCCAACTTTATTTTTAACATAATACCTGTAATATAATATGAACCTGTACCTGTAATTTAATATGATCCTGTAATATTATACTCACATGACTTGTCATCCATGTCTTGCCATCCATTATTGCCTTATGACATTCTATTCATCTCGTAAACCAATTGCAGCCCTGTTTCAGGATTTAGTTGCATTTATTGCTTTATTCTCTGCTTTGACTTTTTTTTCTTGTTTTCTGGTTAATTGTTTTTTATTATGCTGCGACCTTGTTACTGTTTTTTGTATACCATGTTATTTTCGGTATTTCCTTTCCACTTCTTGTGAGGCCATTTTCTTTGTGTGCAGTGTTGCCAACCTACCAGATTGAAGTTTACTGACATGACACCCAAATTTTACTGGCACAGCCATGTTTTTACTGGCATTTCCAAAATGTAAAAAAAATTACAGTACTAAGTGCAACTTTCAGTATTTAGGTCACAAACAAGTACAATATGCAATCAGCAATGTGATTTAAGGTAGATGTTAAGGCAAAAAAATCTTTCTTATTTGATTTGCAATATAGTAAGTAAACAGCTCAGGAACAGGACTCAGGAGGGCAAGAAATTACAATGGGCAGGCACACACAAAATTGACTCTCACAGTGACACTGACAGCAGTGTACAGCAGCAGAGATTATGACACCTCACCAACATGACAAGTCCCCTTCTGAGTTAGTGACAGTGTATCTCCACTGCAGGTGGTCCCTTCAGTCCAAACAGCATTAACAGTCCTGGCTTGCCTTGCTCCCATCCCACAGACCTACACACGAAGCTCTGGCAGCTCTGCTCAGCTCTCTTGCACCATGACACAACACAACACACTCAAGCACCGCCTCTGCCAGACTCACCTGAACACTGTGTAGCAGGCACTCAAACGGTCTCGGCCGGCTCTGGACCGGAACTGCGCATACACAATTCCAAGCCGAGCATCAGAGCCATATTGTTTACTGGCAACCTTTTCCTGTAATTTGCTGACAGGAGAACAGGGCCAAGTTTTTACTGGCTGCCAGTGAAAATACTAACAGTTGGCAAAACTGCTTCTGTGTGTGTTTTATCCTTCCTCCCTTACAAGACACATGTTGGGGCTAGAGAAAGCCAGTTTTCCTTTTTGACTGCCTAAAATGTCTATATCAAGTCTACTGCATCTTGTTGTATTGCCACAGTGTTCTGCATGCAATAAAGACATTTGTGGATTTCAATTGTTTGGTGAGTTCAGCTATCTGACAATTGTATTCGCGGTGAGTGTCTCTGCTATACACAGGTCAGGCATAGAGGTCTCAAGAAGAAATAGTCACTATCACATCAGTTGTAGTCAGAATAGTACAGTTCTATAAGTAGGTACACCCTGTGGATGGTTTCTTTTTTAATTCTTTATTTATTTCAGGTACTTACTGTATATAGTGCAGTCAATTTACGCAGCACTTTACATATATGTATTGAACATTCACATCAGTCCCTAACCCTCAAGGGGAGTACAGTCTAAGGTCCCTAACTTACCTTCATACATACAGATACTAGGGCCAATTTAGGCAGGAGCCAATTAACTTACCAGCATGTCTTTGTACTATTTCAACATATTTGAACAGGCACACGTTAAGTTTCATCCAAACAGTGCCTACATAAAAAGGTGAAATAAACAAATATGTATAAAATCAACATAGTGAATTTATTTTTAAGCCCTTCTAAGTGAACAAACCCAGAGGCAAAATTGCAAGTGGAACCTGTCTTTTTTTAAGTCTCAGATATTTAGTATCCGGTATTTGCTGTTGATGTATGACGTCATCATGGTGGAATCAAAATATTTCTCTAAGGCCCTTAGGAAGGATGTGGATGCCTGAGTCTGGCAAAGGATTTAAAAAGATCACCAAATCATTTAAAATCAGTGATTCCACTGTAAGGAAAATAAAGTGATGTAATGACTGCCATTTTGTCCAGGCCATTTTGGCGGCAGGGAAGGAGCGGCCCAGCTGATAGACCAGGTAGCAGCCACCTACCCAACAGCAGCACAGGAGAAGGATTCAGTGAGTATTCCTACACCCCATGGGCCAGAAAGGGGAGAGAGCATATGGGTGGGAAACCTGACTAACTCCACACCTGGGACTGTTAACCTGCAAGTGGCATCTTGGACTCCCTTGCCTAGGGATTCCTCCAGACAGCTGGGTAAAGAAGATAATTTGTCTGTTGTCTGGAATATCAGGAGAGGCTGAAGATCTATCCAAAAGAGGATTTCTGTGTAAAGATTTGTAATATAGTTCAGAAAGTATGTCTTTAGTTGCCATTCCCTTGGGCATCTTATACACTCCTCAGCCCATGCAAGTTCTACATCCTTAATAAAACAACAAATCCAAAGCTCAAGGACTGGTTTTCTGTTTCCTGATGCAAGTCTGATTTGAAAAAGTTCAAATGTTTTACTCAGTTGTCACTTAATATATAAGCAAAGACCAGGCCTTCTGAAACAATGTGTTATGAACTGTTAAATCAAAGATATTTATTTGGCCACAGTGAAAGTAAACCGAAAACAGCATTTCAGAAGAACTTTATACCAACTGTAAAGTGTGGTGGCACTGGTATGGTTTGGGTTGCCTTGCTACTTCAGGAAATGAGCATCTTGCAGTTATCAAGTCAACTATGAACTTTTTATATCAAAGTGTGCTTAATGAGAATGTCAGGCACTTATCTAAAGGTTGACGTTCAACCAGAAATGGATCTTTGAACACAATAATGATCCAAAGAACATGAAGATCTAATGTTTACTTGATCGAAAATATTTAAAAGTCAACAATTTCTTTGATGTGTACTTACTTTTTTACATGACTTTATCGTTCCTGTGCAGACATTTTTGTCATACATTATAAAGGTCCCTGTCTTTTCTCCTACTCATTACCCATTTTCCCTCTTTTTTGCTTTATCAAGCCCTTTAACTACTTCAAGTCCGGACACTTTCACCCCCTTCCAGTCCAGGCCAATTTTCAGCTTTCAGTGCTATCACACTTTGAATGACAATTGCGCAGTCATGCAACACTGTACCCATATGAATATTTTAGCATTTTTTTGAAACAGATAAAACTTTATTTTGGTAGTATTTATTCACCACTGGGATTTTTATTTTTTTGCTATATAAATGAAAAAGTCAAACATTTAAAAAAAAAAGTGTTTTTCTTATACAATTTTGCAAATAAATAATCTGTCTTCATAAATCTTGGCCAGAATGTATTCAGCTATTTTTTTTTAGTAAAAACAAAAATAACCCAAATTAGTTTATAACCAAAAATTATATTTGTTCAAAAATGTTTTTTACATTTTTTTAATATTATTTATGGTTTTTTTTTTACATACTGTCACCCTAGCAGTACAGTGTCACCATAATGACACTATACTACTTGTGTGGGTGATGAATATTTATTTTTCTTTTTTACACTGATTGCTTTTATACCCATAATGGCTGTGAAAGCAATAATTTCTCCTTCTCTCTGGCTGCATTCTTGCAGCCATTGAGAAATACTGTGAGAGATGTGATTGGTCACAGCTTGTCACATGGTACAAGGCTGTTATGAATAGCCTTGTACCATGTGACCTCTGTGATCATTCACAGATTTAACAAGTAGCAAGCAATTATGTCAGGAAGTGACATCTTGTTTACTATTGATCATGTGATCACTGATTGGCCTATCAGGGATCACGTGAATCGAGACCTCACACAGAGGTCCCGTACAGCAATCGGACACAGCGGGCACCGAATTGCGGTGCCGCACGCTCCCAGGGAGCGCACACAGGCAATGAATGTGGGGGCCGTTTATAAATGGCAACCCGTTTCGGCACTGCTCCCGTCCGGCCATTTATGTACATGGGCCGGACGGGTAGTGGTTAAAGATGCGATGTGCAAGTTCTTTAAACGTTTTCTATTTCTCTCAAAAAATATTTTTGTTAAGGCTGGGAGCTTTACACCCTGTTCCAAATTATTATGCAAATTATATTTTTCTCATTTACCTATATAATTGATGTAAATAACAGTCAGCATAATTCTCATGTTATCAACTATTAAGAGTACAATTCAAATTTTATTGAACAAACCTCCTAATGATAACAGTATTTTTTTTAAACATATAAAACTTACAATGCACTTTTCCAAATTATTACGCACAGTAAGTTTCAAAACACTTTATAGGTTGTAAAGAACTGAAAATTGTCATTTGTTGTGTTTGCAGCATATTTACTGAAATCAAAAGCTATTTCAATCAAACTTTTAATATCATTTTAACTTTTTAAACATTTTAACAGGTCACGTTACATTGTAACATAGGACCCCTTATTTGATAGCAGCTTCACAAGTCTTGCATCCATTGAACTTGTGAGTTTTTGGACAGTTTTTTGCTTGAATTTGTTTTCAAGACATCAGAATAGCCTCCCAGAGCTGCTGTTTGGATGTAAACTGCCTCCCACCCTCATAGATCTTTTGCTTGAGGATGCTCCAAAGGTTCTCAATAGGATTGAGGTCAGGGGAGGATGGAGGCCACACCATGACTTTCTCTCCTTTTATCCCCATAGCAGCCATTGATGCAGAGGTATTCTTTGCAGCATGAGATGGTGCATTGTTATGCATGAAGATGATTTTATTATGGAAAGCATAGTTCTTCCTTCTGTACCAGGGAAGAAAGTGGTCAGTCATAAACTCCACATACTTTGCAGAGGTCATCTTTACACCTTCGGGCACCCTAAAGGGGCCGACCAGCTCTGTTCCCATGATTTCGGCCCAAAACATGACTCCACCACTGCCTTTCTGACGTCGCAGCCTTGTTGGAACAGCCTCGTCCAAGGCATTGAACTATTTCACTCTTTTTGGCAGCATAGAGATCCTTTTTCTTCCCCATATTGCTTGAAAATGGTGCTCTGCTTAATAATGAGGAACACCCTCCTTTAGTAGTTTTTCCTTAAATTGGGCTCACCTGCCAATCTAATTATCACAGGTGTCTGAGATTGTTTTCAGTGATCAAAAGAGCCCTGAGACACAATGCCATCCATGAGTTAAACTGAAAAACAAAATATTTAATCTTTGTGACACTTAAATAGAATTTGCATAATAATTTGGAACAGGGTGTACTTTGTCTTTACACTTGCTGTTGCTACAAATCTCCCCATCTTCTAGTATCATGTTATTTAATTTATTGTTTATGTTCTCTGTGTTTGATCGACTGATTGCATGATCACTATCTTTCTGCATGGTAATAATTGAGCAACATTCAGTAACTGTAGCAACATTCAACACAGCTATAAAAGTGTTGCAGCTGTGTATGCGTATTAGTATAGCTGGTCCTTGGCAGTATTGTTAGAAAACTTAAGTCTGGGCAACTTAATGTATCACTGCCCCTTGTACTATCCTAGAACAGTTTAAAGTTTTCTTTATTACTTCCTTTACAATTTGCAACAGGGGTTGACTGGCAATAGAAGATCCCTGCCCGTGTGTTCCTGCGCAAACTCAAAACACACCCACACAAAGTCCCACCTACATATTGCACTGCCCACATTACAAGTGTTCATCACAGAATTTCTCTACACTTTGTTCAAATGAAATGTTTAGTATAGGAACTAAAGAAAAATAAACTTACAAAAGACAATTATAATGAAGGCTTTAATACATTAGCACAATATAACAGATGTTTTAATAGCTGCATTCTCTGCTACAGTAGCTAAAGAATGATAGCTGTGACCCCGAAAGTCACACAACACACCGCTTCTGGGGCCGTTAGTCACAGGAGGGATCAGGGAATAGATATTCCCAGAGTTCCTCCTGCTCTCACTGGCAAAGCTGTTTTTATGCTCCTGGGCTTCCCAGTGGTACGGGAGAGCCTGAAAACCACTGTGGGTGCCATCAGTGGGAAGGAGTGCACTTTGACAGCCCATATGTGGTATATATAAGTAATAGCACTCAATACGTGCTATTACCTATACTGTATATAACACTGATCTCTATACACTAAGTGCTAGTACCTATATATAACACTGAAATCTGTTCATTAAGTGCTGATCCTTATGTATAACACTGACAGTGTTATTACCTATATATTACACTGATATCTATACATTTCAGTGTATAGAGATCAGTTTTATTATAGTATAGGGAATAGCACCTGGTGTATGGGCACTGGGCAGTCATTGCTTAACTCAGCCTGGCATAGATTAAAGCAGAGTGGACACACTAAGCTGCTGGACTGGCTGACTTGCTGCACACAAGGCAGGTTGCTACTAGCTCCTTGTCCATTCAGCAGCACTCTGCTGCCTCCAGCTCTCACTGACTTGCTGTCCCCCATGATGGGGATGGGGACTGTGACACTGCCCCTCCGCTGAACTCCCCAGGAAGAGAAGTGGCTA
Source organism: Staurois parvus (assembly GCF_062004578.1). NCBI lineage: Eukaryota > Metazoa > Chordata > Amphibia > Anura > Ranidae > Staurois > Staurois parvus. The sequence continues at coordinate 146,421 of NW_028317852.1, read as the reverse complement.
GAGCAGCTCCTCATTCATCCTGGCCAGCACGAGTCCCTCTGAGTCTTCCTCTCCTAGTGCTGCATCACCGCCAGCAGGGATATTATGGTTCACTCTCTCCTTTTACCTTAATCCTCCTCTTTTCTGCATAATAAGCTGTGGGCACCTCCAGGAGCAGACTGAGTCTCTCATGGGGTCCTCCTACTGATGGCAATGCCCAAATGGTCAGTACGCCCCCGGATTTGCAATAATAAACAAAATTGAAGTTTTGTTAGATGCATGTCTCTATTTGCAGGTAATGCTATTGGTTTTAGGATGCTGTGTTGATGGTTGACTTGTTCTTTTTATAATCTTCATTCAGAACTATTCATTACATTTGTGTTTAGGATGATGGAAGTGAGGTGGGAGGCAGGCTATGTCTAAGCCCATATGTAGTTTGGAGCACAGCTGTTTCTATCCATTGCTTTCGGGTTTCTCCTTTCATCTACTCCCCACATTTCTGTGTATCTTCCTACCAAAGGATTCTTTAGGCAACATTACTACTAATTAAAATGAAATACCATGATCGGTAGGAAATATGAGAAAGGAGAGGAGATTGCTGAGGTCCATGTGAAAGGAGGGCCCAAGACACCAAGCCCGTGACACAATGCAATGGGTCTACAACCACCACCAAGAGGGTAAACCTTATTCTAGCTAGTCACAAGCAGCCCCTAGGTGAATCATGTTTGCACTTTGCACTTTAGGATACATTCTCCTGGTCTGGGCTGTGCATACCTTACTTCATTAGTTTCACACATAATGTAATTTATTTATTTAGTCTGGCTTCCTGCAACCCAGTTCCTTTACATATTATTAATATGCGGAGGGAAGAAATTGTATACAGCCTCTTCATTGCATTAGTGGCAGTAGTGGAAAAGCTACAATCCCACAATATGGTAAATGTTCCTACAAAGGTAACAGGTGTTTCTCTAGTAACAGTCCAACAAAGGCGGATAGAGGAAGCATTGAGGTACTCATAGCTTTATATATCGATTTGTCATTTTCTGTGTCCTTTTCCTATTTCCAGGGCCAAGACCCTCACACCCTTTAGGGTTCTTTCCCCCGAAGGGAAGAGCCCAACCTGGCCTTGGCTAGATCTTTTCAGGTCCTCTCTCTCTACCCCCAACCAAGTCCCTCCCATCCCTACAAGCTAAGGGTGAAGTCTTACATGCCTATGGGGCAGGCATTGCAACAATTGCAACTAACCCCTTCTTACAAGTGGTTTAGAAACATAGAAGCCAGGCACAGAAAGTAAACTATCAAGTTTTGAAGCAGGTCAGCAATGGCAGGCCAATTATTTCCTTCATCTCAGGGTTACTTTAATACTTATTTGTGGATATCTTGAAAGGAGGAGGAAAAAAAAAGAACAAATGTCTTTTGTAAATGTTCTGAATTTGAGAGATAACATATTGTTTTCATCAAAAAACAAAATTATAATGTCAAGACATAAAAATGAATAGAAGAAATGATATAAACATTAGTCTTACGTGAGTATAATAAGGGAATCAAAACACAGATGCAGTTTTTACAGCTTGTCATATTTACTATAGATCAAAGCTAGTTTTGACTGGGAATTGTGACAAATATTATACACATGTCATACTGTATTGAATGTAGCCAGTTTTGCATTCACTGGGTTCCACAACTATGGTGAAGCATGTGTGGTGGCTTTAAATCTGTCTGCATACTGAGATGTAATATCAGATGGGCTGGCATGGTTTCAACCTTGCCTATGCTAGAAAGACAGCTTTAATCCATATAAAAATCAATTGCTTGTGGCGCTTAGTCTGATTTAAAAATTTATATCTCACTTTGGGTGGAAATACATGCATATATTTAAAGGAATCTTTTCACTGTGGTTTATGGTTGGGGCATGTTCTCTAATAAACACAAATCAAAAATAAAATCAGAACCAGCATTCACAGGTCATTCACTGCCATTGGACAGCAGGATATATGATCTGTGCAACAGAACAGTTTTAACCACTTTAATAGCCGAAAGACAGCTACATCGCAGTTCTCTCATTCTGAGAGAATGTCTATAGATGTTGTCCCAGACCGTGCCTGGCACACTCCCCCCAAGGGGGGGGGGGGAGTATCGGCACACTCTGTAACTGCTGTGTCCTTTCAGACACAGCTGATCACTGATAACAGTAAACGGCCAATCACAGCAGCCCTTTACCATGTGATCAGCTGTGTCCAATCACAGCTGAACACATGTAAACAGAATTTTCTGGTATCATCATTCTTTTCCACACACACTGTCTCTGTGTGAGAAAGAGACAGCCGATACCCGGCAAGGCTATCAGCACTTTACACTGATAATCAGGGCACAGATCATCAGTGCCCTGATTTTCAGCGCAGCCATATAAGTGCCCATTAGTGCAGCTTATCAGTATCCTTCAATGCAGCCTCATTAGTGCCTCCTCATCAGTGCCCATCAGTGCAGCTTATCAGTGCAGCTTATCAGTGACAATCAGTGCAGCCTCATCAGTGCCCATCCGTGCAGCTTCATCGGTGCTCATCTGTGCAGTTTCATCAGTGCTCATCAGTGCAGCCTCTTCAGTGCCCATCAGCGCAGCCTCATCAACACACATCAGTGAAGGAGAAAATCTACTTATTTACTAAATTTTATAACAGAAATGAACAAAAAAGGTGTATTTTTTAATTTTTGGTGATTAACCACTTGCCATCCAGAGGATTTACCCCCCTTCCTTACCAGGCCTCTTTTTGCTACTCGGCGCTGCACTAATTCAACTGATAATTACGCGGTCATGCAATGCTGCACCCCAACAAAATTCACATACTTTTTTTCACACAAATAGAGCTTTCTTTCAGTGGTATTTGATCACCTGTGCGCTTTTTATTTTTCACACTATAAACAAAAAAAGACCAAAAATTTTGAAGAAAAACAATATTTTTTATTTTCAGCTATAAAAAATATATAGTAAACTCAAAGTTGGTTATAGATTTAGGCTAAAATGTATTCTGCTACATGTTTTTGGTAAAATAAATCCCAATAAGTATATATTGATTGCTTTGTGTGAAAGTTATAGCGTCTACAAACTATGGTATAGATACTGCAATTTACGCAATTTTTTTGCTATACAGCGCTGCGCTAGTTTAATGGACAATTGTGCAGTCATGCAATATGGTACATAAATGAAATTTATGTCCTTTTTTCACACAAATAGAGCTTTCTTTTGGTGGTATTTGATCACCTGTGCACTTTTTATTTTTGGCGCTATAAACAAAAACATTTTTGAAGAAAAAACGTTTTTTTTAAAAAAAACAATATTTTCTCATTTTGGTCATAAAAAATATCCAAAAAAACTAAAATTTCATCATAAATGTAGGGCAAAATGTATTCTGCTACATGTTTTTGGTTAAAAAAATCCCAGTAAGCGTACATTTATTGCTTTGTGTGAAAATTATAGCGTCTACAAACTATGGTATAGATAATGGAATTTACACAACATTTACTTTCTGACTGCCCATCACATTTCATGAGATGCTAAAATGCCAGGATAGTACAAACACCCTCAAATGACCCCTTTTCGTAAAGTTTACACCCTAAGCTATCTGCTGAAAGGCATATGGAGTCCATGGAAGATTTTTTTTTTCCACAAGTTTCTGGAAAATGACAAAAACATTTTTTTTTTTACACAAAGTTGTCATTTAAATGATTTATTTCTCGCACAAGCCATGGGTATATGTGGAATTACACCCCAAAATACATTCTGCTACTTCTACTGAGTATGAGGATACCACACGTGTGAGACTTTTTGGAAGCCTAGCCACATACATGAGCCTGAAATCCAATGACCACTTTGAAAGCCTGAAGGTGCGTAAGTTCCTCATTTCACTTCCTTAATACCTATCACAGTTTCGAAGGCCCAAGCATGCCAGGATAGCCCCAAACCCCCCCAAATGACCCCTTTCTGGAAAGTAGACACCCCAAGGAATTTAAAAAGAGGCATGATGAGTATTTTGCAGATCTCATTTTTTCTCACAAGGTTTTGAAATATAAAAAGAATAGAAAAAATGTTTTTGTTTTTTTTCTTCATTTTCCAAAAACTTGTGGCAACAAATGAGATCTGCAAAATACTTACCATGCTTCTTATCAAATTCCTTGGGGTGTCTACTTTCCAAAAAGGGGTCATTTAGGGGGCATTTCAGGGCCTCCGAAACTGTGATATGTAGTCAGGAAGTGTAATGAGGAAATAAAGCCCTTTAAAAGCCTGAAGATGCTTATTGGATTTTGGGATCCTGTACTTGGCTAGACTGCCAAAAAGTCTCTCACATGTGGTACCCCCATACTCGGGAGAGGTAGCAGAATGTATTTTGGGGAGTAATTCCACATATACCCATGGCATGTGTGAGCAATGAATAATTTAATTAACAATTTTGTGTAAAAAAAAAAAAAATATTTTTGTCATTTTCCAAAAACTTGTGGTAAAAAAATAAATTCTTCTATTGATTCAACATGCCTCTCAGCAAATAGTTTGGGGTGACTACTTTCCAAAAAGGGGTCATTTTGGGGGGTGGGGGCGTTTTATGCCCAGCATTAGAAGTTTATGCCACACATCATTCACTCTTCTAACCACCTGAAGATCAAGCGTTTTCTGACACTTTTTGTTCACATGAAAAAAATCAGTCTTTTTTGCTAGACAATTACTTTAAGCCCCAAACATTATATATTTTTTTAAAGCAAACACCATAGTGAATAAAATGGTGGGTTCTACATTTTTTTATGGCACATAGTACTCGCGCAGCGATTTTTCAAATGCAATTTAAAAAAAAAATGCACAAAAACACAATATATTGGCCAATTATTTGGTAAAATTTAAAAGATGATGGTATGCCAAGTAAATAGATATCAAACATGACATGCTTTAAAACTGTGCATGGTGACAAACTGTATTAATTTTTAATATCCATAGGCAATGTTTAAAAGCCTTTACAAGCTACCATTTTAGATTTACAGAGGAGGTCTAGTGTTAGAATTATTGCCCTTGATCTGACGTTCACGGCAATACCTCACATGCATGGTGCAACTGCTGTTTCCATACTGGCACAGGGTCAACGCTCATGAACGCAGGTGCGCGAATGTGCGGGGGGCGAGGGTACTTTTTTTTTTAAGTTATTTTGATTTTTTTTATTATTTTTACACTGTCCTTTTAATTTTTTTTTTTTATCACTTTTAATGCTATCACAGGGAATGCAAATATCCCCTATAACTTCAATGGGTATTGTCATATATTCTTTTTTGAGAAATCTGGGGTCTATCAGACTCTGGATATCTCCTCTGCCCTTACATTATCTAATTAAACCAAAATCAATGTGATCAGATGCTTTCCCAATTTACAAATGGCGCTGTTTATATCCTGCGAAACTGAAGTGATGAAATGCTCGTAGCTTCTGATTTCTTAGACTATATAGATGATTGGCACCATTCTGGTCTCCAATCAGCTCTATGTTCAGCTGGCAGAAACACCGGCTGCATTCTCGGTTCCCCCGATGGCACGGGACTGCCTGAGAAGGCCATGGAAGGCAACGGGGGAGGGGGGGTTATTGTCTCCCGCTGCTTGTAAAAGCAATCCTGCAGTTAATTAGCCACTAGGATTGCTTTTACATGAAAGCTGATCGCCAGCTGAAAAAAATTATACCAGGATGATGCCTGCAGCTGTAGGCATTATCCTGGCATAACCACTCAAAGTCCAGTGATGTACCAGTACATCGCTGATCTTTGTTGGGTATATATGCTATGTTCTTTTGTCTTTTTTTTTATGCAGCCTGTGGACTGAATGGAAAAAAAGAGAAGAAATCTCTGGCAAAAAAAAAGTGTGTGGTATGCCCACCATTAAAATATACCGCCCTGCATCCACCCACTTCTAATGGTGGACACACATTAGGTCACACTTTGCCACATGCGCCAGTTCCAAGATTGAACAAATGTCTAAATAGTGGCACGCTTGAATAAAAATTGTCCACATATAAGTGGTACCCTATATGGAAAAAGGATGACACCAAGTCCCAAACTATCTTGCCACTGCTCCCCATGTAGTCTGGGCATCCGGGGGGCTCCACGTGACTATCTTTTCCCTCGTAAATCCGAAACTTATAAGTATAGCCTGTTGTCCTCTCACAGGTCTTCTACATCTTGACCCCATATCTGGCACACTTGCTGGAGAGAAATTGTTTGAATGCAAGGCGGCCAGAAAAATTAATTAGGTAATCATCAACGCAGATTATTTGCTGGGGAGTATAGACATCTGCAAATTTTTGATTAAGGTGATTTGTGAGGGGCTGAATTTTGTGTAGCTGGTCAAATTCAGGGTCACCCCGAGGATGACAGAGTGTATTGTCGTTGAAATGCATAAAACACATTATACTCTCATTTCTATGCCTGGCCATGGCAGCAGAGAACACGGGCATATGATGAATCGGGTCTGCGGACCAATACAACTGGAATTCATTTCTTTTAGTAATGCCCATGTTGAGGGTTAGGCCCCCCCAAAAAGGAAATTCGGAAACCGTAATGGGTTTTCATGCAAATGGCCTGGCAAGGTTTGAATTTTGGATTGGTGGCGATAAATTGTTGTGCATATAAATTGCTTTGATCCACAATCAACGCATACAGATATTCCGTGAAAAACAGCTCCAAAAATCAAGGGAAGTAGTTAAATTTTCTATTTCCACCTGAATTCCGGGTTGGGCAGTGAACGGGGGAAGTACAAGTGCTGCAAAATTTGTGGACTGCCAATCAGGATTTACAAGCACATCCGGAAGGATATTAGGGGCTCTACGGGCCTGTGTGCGAATTCTTAGTAGCTGCGGGACAATACTTGTGCTCGCCACCGCACCAGTTTGTACTGGACTTATGGGACTCGCCACGTCGCCAAGTCATACTGCAGTGCTGGTATTATTATTATACAGGATTTATATAGCGCCAACAGTTTGCTCAGTGCTACAATATAGCGGGAGACAATACAGTAACAATACAGTTCAATACAAGAGGGTTAGGGGCTTACAATCTAAGAGGCTGCATATGAGAGTCATCAAAATTTACCGGCAAGTGCTAACAGAGATCAGGCCTGATTCTGCCAACACTGCGGTTTTGTGTGTAATATATCAAGTGACAGGGACCTACTGACACTGCACTTGCTGGGGGAGAAGGGGGGGGGGGTAAGCGTAGGGGCTAAACACAGGTGCTGGCGAGGTGCCGGGGCTGATCCCACTAATGCTGCATTTTTGAGGACGCTATACTAATGTGAACGCTGGTATAGTGCTCATCTGATCAAAGATATTGATCCGTTCAGACACTATACTAGCAATGGAGATTTATTGTGTATGAGCGTGTTGCTGGCAATCAAGGGGTTAAATGTGATGACTGGTGTACTGACGGACAATCTGAATCTGGGAGGGGCGTGAAAACCACGGGAGCACAAATCATGTGTATATATATATATATATATATATATATATATGATTTTGCGGACCTGTGCCACCCTGTAGCAGTATTTCTATAGGGCGGTCAGGAAGCAGTTACAGAAGTGGTTTGTGTTACGTCACTGCGTTACTTTAACTGACAATTGCGTGGTCATGCAACACTGCACCCAAATTCAATTTACGTCCTTTTTTTCTCACAAATTGAGCTTTCTTTCAGTGGTATTTGATCGCCTGTGCATTTTTTATTTTTTGCGCTATAAAAAAAAAGGTTGACAATTTTGAGAAAAAAAAAAACAATATTTTGGACATTTTGCTATAAAACATGTCCAGTAAAAAAATTTAAAAATCAAATTTTGTCATAAATTTCGGCCAAAATGCATTCTGCAACATGTCTTTGCTAAAAAAATCCCAATACCTGTAAATTAATTGGTTTACGTGAAAGTTATAGCATTTACAAATGGCGGGAAAGATACTGGGATTTTTTTAATAATAATAATAATAATAATAATAATTGCGGCAATCAGCGACTTATGGCGGTGATCAGCGATTTATGACAGTGATTAGCAACTTATGGCGGGGCTGTGGGACTGCGGCAGACATTTTGACAGTGGGGGGGGGAACTGACTTGGGGTCACTGACATCCCCAGTGACACCAATACAGTGATCAGTGAAAAAAAAAAACACTGACACTGCACTAATGGCACTGGGGAGGAAGGGGTTAACTTTTTTATTCAATGAAAGGGTTAACTGTGTGAGGGGAGTGTTTTACAAGTGGGGGTGTACTTCACAAGAACACGCTGTCCCGGAAAGCTAATCTCTTCTCTCCATGACAGTGTGTTAGGAGCTGACAGGGAGCAGAGGTGCAGTGTAAACACTGCAGCCGTGCTCTCTGTCAGTGATTGCCGGTAATCACTGGGAGCCGGCGGGTAGTGACCGGCTGGGACCCGGTGATAGACACCCACGGCCGCAATCGGCGGCGCAGGTAGGCAGGCGCGCGCCCCCTACCTGTTTTGCTAAACTACGTTTTAAAACGTGGTTTAGCACAGCGGTGCCGCCCTGCCGCAGTATACACATTGCAGCTGGTAGGCAAGCGGTTAAATACCTCCAATAGAAAGCTCTCTCTGTCTAAAAAAAGTACATTGTTGCATGACCTCACAATTGTTATTCAAAATATGACAGCTCTGAAAGCTGAAAATTGGCCTGGGAAGAAAGGGGGTGAAAGTGCCCTGTATGGAATTGGTTAAATAAGGCCATAAACTACATTTTAGTAGCTGGATTCAATTCATAATTAATTTGAATCATATATTGTTGTATAATACATAAATCATGATGTCCTGTGCATTTATATTCCCAGTTTTGTATATTAAAATATAAGTTCCTCTTTGGTGATATTCTCAACAAGCTAAGTGTTAAAGTAGATTTTTTTTTTAATTTTGGATAGAGTAATGGAGGATTCTAACTCTTGTCAGTTTTTTTGCCTTCTGTGTCTCAATTGGGGACACACTTCACTTCCTGTCCCATTCCCAAGCAAGAAATAAAATGAAATCCCTCCAAAGTGAGGGAAACCCTTGATGTGACCAGGGTCCCCAATGGAAGATTTCTGTTCTGAAATGGAAAATATTTTTTTTTAACAGGAAATGTTCATTCAGCAAAGTTAAACCCCATTTACAATGAATACCCACTCATTGGAAAAGAAAAAAAAGGGCTTGATCATAATTAGAAAGTTGAAGTTAACACACCCTCACCATCAATATTCACTTTGCTATGGTAATTTATTTTGAAAATTCACCCTTACTGTATATCAAGTTAAAAACATAAGAAAAAACTAGTTCCTCTAGTATAAAGGGTAAGCGACAGGGTCCTAAAATATAACCAAATAATGGATACATTTACCTGGTGAAATGCCAACTTGGTTAATGTAAGTAATTCATCAGATGTTACTGAAGTATAAAGCCACGCAACCCATATTTCCATATACAAATTATATATATATATATATATATATATATATATATATATATCACTGAAAATATATATTTCCATTTTTGCTTGCATATATTTTATTAGTTTACACAGTGTTGGCAAATTCTGCTAAACTTTACTGAGCTCATACAGAGCATATAGTAGAACCTTTCATAGCCTACAAAGCAGCTTTCAGTTTAATATCCCTACCACAGTTGTCCAATCACAAACACTAGGACCAGTGGAAGAAGATTATTCTGTGAGTGTGTTTAGAGTGTAAAGGAAAACCACATATTTTTAAAGCTTACCAGCTCCATTTAGATAGTGTCCCTATTGAGGACAGGATCCATGATTTCAGCATTACAAGGCATCAGTGCGCTTTTTTTTGCCCTTTATGCTTTTTTTTATCCTTTAATATGTGTACTGTTTGCATTGGTCAAAATCTAGAATGCCATTTAGCACAGTATCACATCTCTTATTTTACATTATCAATCTTGCCATTATTTTTGCTATTAACTGATTTGGGGTCCATTCACCCCAGGTACAGTGAAACTGCATTGTGCGGCTATTCCAGGGCAGTCCCACTGCACCCTCACTGCATGACAAGGCAAAATACATTGTCTTTGATGTGGCTGGTTCACACCAGGACTTTTATTCAGCACAGCCCAGGTCACCACCTAAAACAGCTGCTGGTGTGATTGGACCCTCACTGTAGTTTTATACTAATATCTGTTTACCATTAATGCAGGGGGGGGGACTGACAACTCATGGGGCCCCCGGGCAATAGGGGATCATGGGGCCCCTGTGTCCTCGCCCACAATCAAACCACACCCAAAAAAGCCTATGAAAAGGTACCAGGGGCATCTCATGGGGCCCCCTACTGACCCAGGGCACTCGGGCAGTGCCTGAGTTCCCAAATGGTAAGTCCGCCCCTGCATTAACGTGATCATATACCTTGTCTTTTTACCAACAGGTCTTCATAGATTATACGGTTACTCATTTATTGCTTTGATGTTCATTGTGTGTGTATGTTTCTTTACAGTAGAACTTAAAGTGTTACTAAACCCAGGACCCTGCATTCACTATATCTGGTCTCCCACAGTACATAGAACAAGGAAGTGCAATTATTTTAGTAAATATAAACTGCTAAATACCTTTTCTCATCAGCAGTTAGAGTAGTCTTATGGTTTCTATCAATGTTCAGCAGGGGAGGAGTTTTCATTTTTCTCTAGGAAGATGCAGAACCCCTGACCTCTGTCTGGACAGCGCTGATTGGCCCTGTGCTGATCACATGCACTCTCCCAAGAAAAAAAAAACTCTCTAGCAATACACACCAAACTGAGCATGTGCAGAATGACTCCACAGGATATGATTTATCAGCAGATAAGAGGGGAACACTGCAAGAAGGGGAGGATCAGAGAAGTAAGGATCAAACAGCCTTCTTACACAATGCAGAGGATTAACCCCTTAGCTTCCACAGTGAGTATAACAAGCATGCTTTACATATACAAACTGTTTTTACTATTGTGGGTTTAGTAACACTTTAAGTCACAAACTTAAGTCCTGCTAGGTCACTTCAGGCTGGCCCCTTTTGCAGGTATAGCTATGTAAAACATTAAACAGAAGTGCTTCCCCATGCCATCATCGATAAGCCAGGTGCCCTCCACTTCCATCTGACCCATATTGCCCAAACATTTTCAGATTTCCACTCTCTACAAAAGTCTGGGCATTCCATTCCCCACAAACCCCCTTCCCCTGACTTTTTCTTACAGAAAATGCATCAACAACTAGTAGATAATAATATGCCTATGATTCCAGCTTCAGACATCTCCATGCTTAACTGCAAATTGACGATGATGCAGTAATAGCTAAACTCAAAACCCCAGGCCCAGATAGGTTACCATATTCTTATTATAAGACTCTCCTACCAATACATTTGCCACGTATGTTTAAGGTATTCAACTGGTTTCTTAAAGACTGAATGATAGGTGGCAGAATGCTTGGCTGTGGCTGAGAGAGAGCTTGTAGAGCACTGGGATGCTCCAGAGAGGTAAAGGTACATTTTCAGGGTAGGTATATTTACTATTTCCAGGTGTTCCCTATAACATAGTAAAACTACACTTTTTGAGTTCAGGTCCATTTCAAATTTACTAAAATGTTTGCATAGATTCCTTTCTTTCATTCTTCAGTCCAAGTGTGTGACATTATGGGGTAGATTTACTAAAACTGGTTCACTCAGAAACTGGTGCAGCTGTGCATAGTAGCCAATCAGCTTCTAACCTCAGCTTGTTTAACCACTTGCTAACCACATTATAGCCAAATGACAGCTACAGCGTGATTATCCAGTTCCGGGAGGGCACACCCAGCGATCTCTGTGATCGCTGTGTCATACTGACACAGCTGATCACGTGATGAGGCAAAAGGCCAATCACAGCAGCCTTTTAGCACGTGATCAGCTGTGTCCGATGACACAGCAGATCATGGAATAAATACAGTTGCTGGTTATCAGCAGCACTTTCCTCACACTGTCACAGCATGAGGAAAGTACTGCCAATAACCGGCAACTGTCACAGAGCAGATCGCCACTGATCATCAGGGCACTGATGATCAGTGCCCTGCAGTGCCGCCCAGCAGTGCAACCCAGCAGTGCCTCCCACCAGTCCCCAGCAGTGCCATCCCACCAGTGCCCAGCAGTGCCTCCTACCAGTGTCCATCAGTGCCCAGCAGTGCCACCCATCAGTGCCCCCCCAGCAGTGTCACCCATCAGTGTCCCCCCATCAGTGCTGCCCTGCATTTGCGCCCATCAGTGCCTAGCAGTGCCACCCATCAGTGCCCAGCAGTGCCATCCATCAGTGTCCAGCAGTGCTGCCAGTCAGTGCCATCAGTCAGTGCTGCCAGTCAGTGCTGTCGGTCAGCGCCGCCCATCAGTGCCCATCATTGCTGCATATCAGTGCAGCATCATCAGTGCCTCCTCATCAATTCCTACCAGTGCTGCCTCATGAGTGCCACCTCATCAGTGCAGCCTATCAGTGCCCATCAATGCTGCCTATCAGTGCAGCCTCATCAACGCACATCAGTGAAGGAGACAAAATTTGCAAAATTTAATAATAGAAACAAAAAACAACTTTTTTTTTCAAATGATTTGCTCTTTTTTTGTTTATAGTGCAAAAAATAAAACACCCAGTGGTGATGAAATACCACCAAAAGAAAGCTCTATTTGTGTGACAAAAATATACAAATTTCATATGGGTACAGTGTTGCATGACCACACAATTGTCATTCAAAGTGTGACAGGGCTGAAAGCTGAAAATTGGCCTGGGCAGGAAAGGGGTATAAGTGCCTGGTAGGCAAGTGGTTAATTAAACCTTGGTAAAAACTGGCAGCTGATTGGTTTCTATGTAGAAGTGCACCTGATTTTGCACTCTCCAACTTTGGTAAATAAACCCCTATGTGTCCTCTTTCTTCTCTTCTTCCTTCGGCTGGTGGGTGGGTCCTGAATACTACAGAGAATAGCAAAACCTCATTTCCTGTGGCATTCTTTAGTGAACCCTTGGTGGCTTGTTGATGCTCCCCCAGGTGGTGGGCCCTTGATGCCCTGGGCCAGGGGCGGACTGACAACTCATGGGGCCCCCGGGCAATATGGGATCATGGGGCCCCTGTGTCCTTGCCCATACTCAAAAAAGCCTATGAAAAAGGTACCAGGGCATCTCATGGGGCCCCCTACTGACCCCGGGCCCTCGGGCAATACCCGAGTTTCCAAATGGTCAGTTTGCCCCTGCCCTGGGCATCATTCAACATTGGAAAAAACTGTCCCTGGACTTCAGATTGGTGAGGGGAGAGAGCTGAAGTGGTGAGTTTTGTAATGAAAACTGTTTTTCTTTTTTAAAAAAAAAAAAAAAAAGCTTGGGCTGTATTTTTCTTTATTAGTACTCAAGCTGGAATTGAGTTGACCGTATGTAATGGCTCTCAAATGGATATTAAAGCAAGGTAGAATAGTACACAGTAGCTTGTCATGTCAGCTTTATTTTTTTCTCCTACTACTTCTCCAGAGATATTCTGTCCCAAAGGAAAAAACTTTAGCAAGAAGCAAATGCAGTGTGGAGAATCTGCTAATGGAAAAATGTCATGTGGCTCAGAGTTCCATAGCAACCCACCTGCATTAATACTCAAGGCGCTAATAATAATCTTGTGTCTTCATTTAACAATATAAAAACTTGGTCTGCAGCCAGGACTGGCCTGTTTCCTTCTTTAGCTCAAACTTCTTGGTTGAAACTTAAAAATCTACAGGTTTTTTTTTTAAAGTACAGCATAGTTCAAGAAGGAAAACAGCACATCATGTTTTAAATTTTTGTGTTTGCTTGATGATTTACTATATTTTGTAAAATACAGTAAAAATCCATAATATTGTGCAGGATAATTTATTAATGGAATCAAAACACTATTAGTCTGTTAAAGTTTCATAATTCTCATGGTTGAAGGTTTTGCTCAGTGTAGTGTCACAAGTATACAATAATGGAGAAATAGCTCCAAGAGGAATACTGCTGTAACATAAGCAGGCTATGCTTCTGGAAGCTCACATTAGAAATCTGGATGAGCAAATTGCAACACTGAAGGGAACTGACAAACATGAAAGGAGTCTTCTGCTCATTGAGTAAGTGGTTAATGGGGTTGATGTGAAGGGTACGTCAGGATGATCAGGTAGGGATATGTCTGATGTGTGTGTGATAGTGCTGGAGAATAGAAGTGAGACTTGGCCTTGTGCTGGTCTCAGCCTGCTACTTCTCTAACAGTGACAAAAAAGAATGCTCAGCAGATGACAAACTCTGGAGTGGCTATTGAGAATCACCCAGTACAAACATTCATATCGCTCAGGTATTCTTCTTCTTCTTATTATACAGTATTTATATAGCGCTAAAAGGTTTGCTCAGCGCTGTACATTAGTGGGGGGCAGTACATGAGACAATACAGTAACAAAACAATACACGAGGGGGTCAAGGGCCCTGCTCTTTGGAGCTTACAATCTAGGAGGGAGGGAATAGTGGTACAGGAGGAAGTGGCTGTTGGGGATGGAGTGGTAGGAGGAGATCGGCTGTTAGGTGAGGGCGGGGTAGGCTTCCCTGAAGAGATGGGTTTTTAGGGTGCGCCTAAAGGTGAGGAGGGTAGGTGACAGATTGATGGATTGGGGTAGTGAGTTCCAGAGGATGGGGGAAGTCCTGGAGAAGTCCTGCAGTCGGGCGTGGGAGGTGGAGACCAGGGAGCTAGAAAGTAGGAGGTCTTGTGAGGAGCGAAGATTACGGGTAGGGTGGTATTTGGGTATCAGGTCGGTGAGGTAGTTTGAGGCAGCGTTATGAATGGCTTTGTATGTCTGTGTTAGTAGTTTGAATTGAATGCGTTGGGCAATCAGGAGCCAGTGGGGGGAATGACAGGAGGGGGTGGCAGATGCGGAGCGGTTGGTAAGGTGGATGAGTTTGGCCGCTGAGTTCAGGATAGACTGAAGCGGGGATAATCTGCGACGAGGTAGGCCGGTGAGAAGGGAGTTGCAGTAGTCCAGACGTGAGATAATAAGGGAGTGAACGAGTAGTTTAGTAGTGTCTGGGGTTAGGAACGAATGTATTTTGGAGATGTTGCGGAGGTGGAGCCTGCATGAGTTTGCCAACGATTGGACATGGGGTTGGAAGGACAGGTTTGAGTCTAGAGTGACACCTAGGACTTTGGCTTGTGGGGTGGGACTGATGGTGGCATTGTTGGTCATGATGGAAAGGGTGGGGGGGGGGCACGGGCTGGGGGGAAAATCAGGTATTTTTCAAATGTTTATTGGTTAGGAGCAGAGGCATCCCAAGTGTTGGTGTCACCCGGTGTGGTAACACGTGTTGTCACCCCTCCAGTAGCAGTGTAAAATTGGCCAGTGGCAGGGCATTTTTCATGAGGAAGAGTTGACTTACTCAAGACAAAAAGAGTACAGGCAAATGTTTTATTACATTGCACAAAAACTAAAAGATTACAAGAGACGAAACACTGTAAAATTGGCCAGCAGTAGGACAATATTAGTGAGGAAAGCTAGGTCTAAATTTGCTAAAGAAAAGAGCACATGCAGGGGTTTTACTTCAAGAATTAAGGCACTTTAAAGGATACAACAGCAACAGTGTATAATTTTCCAGTAGCAGGGGTAAAAATGCACGTTAGGCAAGAGGTTAAAGTATACCAAATTAAAAAAGAAAAAAGCGCCATTTACAAAAAAACACCAAAGTGTCAGCAGCATATCCCACCCAAAATAAATTTTGGCAACAATAATCCTAATTAAAAAGGTATGCGCTAATAACAAACTTATACAAAGGTGTATATCATCATCCAAAAAAACATTTAGTGTTTTAAATAAATAATTATAGTGACCAAACATAAATTAGTGTCCAAAAAAATATATATTAGTGTCCAAAGAAATATATATATATAGATCTTCAGTGACTTGAACCAATTGTGAAAAATCCACCACCAAAGGAGATTAAATGAACTCACCAGAGCTAATGGCTGGTCAGATTATAAACCAGCAACAGCACTTGTGCTCTGGGAGCAATGATCCCGATGTCCAAATAGATATGGTGATGTTTCAGATACTTCCGGATAGTAATAATCACAGACAAACAACTTTGCAGCCCAAGCTCTTATGATGAACTTCTCCACTCTCTCATATCTCAATGAGAGCATACAGTACACTCAGGGACAAAAAAAGAGAACATAATGGTGCAATACGTTTTTTCATTTTTTTCTTTAAAAAAAAAAAAAAAAAAAGGTATAAGGAAACTCACAAACAAGGTGTCCAACAGACACCAGCTTCAATCGCAAAAAAGGTGAGATACAATTACCGCTCACCGCGGATCTCTCCCATACAGCACAGAACAGCAAGGCTCTCTAACGTCCACATCGTGTAGGCCACGCCCAACCGGTTTCGTCACACCGACGTCATCAAGGGGCGGTACGAGGGGCAGTACCGCCCCTTGATGACGTCGGTGTGACGAAACCGGTTGGGCGTGGCCTACACGATGTGGACGTTAGAGAGCCTTGCTGTTCTGTGCTGTATGGGAGAGATCCGCGGTGAGCGGTAATTGTATCTCACCTTTTTTGCGATTGAAGCTGGTGTCTGTTGGACACCTTGTTTGTGAGTTTCCTTATACCTTTTTTTTTTTTTTTTTAAAGAAAAAAATGAAAAAACGTATTGCACCATTATGTTCTCTTTTTTTGTCCCTGAGTGTACTGTATGCTCTCATGGAGATATGAGAGAGTGGAGAAGTTCATCATAAGAGCTTGGGCTGCAAAGTTGTTTGTCTGTGATTATTACTATCCGGAAGTATCTGAAACATCACCATATCTATTTGGACATCGGGTTCATTTCTCCCAGAGCACAAGTGCTGTTGCTGGTTTATAATCTGACCAGCCATTAGCTCTGGTGAGTTCATTTAATCTCCTTTGGTGGTGGATTTTTCACAATTGGTTCAAGTCGCTGAAGATCTATATATATATATTTCTTTGGACACTAAGATATATTTTTTTGGACGCTAATTTATGTTTGGTCACTATAATTATTTATTTAAAACACTAAATGTTTTTTTGGATGATGATATACACCTTTGTATAAGTTTGTTATTAGCGCATACCTTTTTAACCTCCCTGGCGGTATGATTATTTCAGATTTTTGGTGCTGAAAGCGGTACCATTTTTTTGCATGGAAATATGTATTTTTTTTATTGTAGGCTGTAATTTTTAGGAAAAACTCACTGAAATCTGTCCGAACAAGAGTCTAGTAAACATCCCGGGTATGATAAAATTTGAAACACAAAATCATAAATTATAATTTAATAAATAATCATAAAAATAATATAAAAATAATAAAAAATTTAATTCAATAATATAATCAAACCAAAAACACTGAAATGTGAAATAGAGCGCCAAGTTTGCACATTGCTGAGCTCAGTCGCAAAATCGTTTTCAGTGTCTGATGACGAATTTCCCCCACGAATCATTATCACTCAATTCTGCAAGTGGTTCTGATTTACTATCGCTGTTCTCTAGCTGATCTAAACCGCTTTTGACCTAAAGGGACACTTTTTGGACGCCATGGACATTGCTCAGTTTCCAGGCAGAAAGAACAGACAAAATGCAGGCAGGGCGCAGGACAAAGCACTAGGGACAATATGTATGTGAAATTGGTTGAGACAGCAATGTTTTACTAGGTAAAATGTAAAAAAAAAAAAATGACATTTTTTAAAATTTTTAAATTTCCCGCCGCCGGCGGCTGCGGCGCCCGTACGTCCCGACGTCACAGGGACAGGACACAGAAGCCGGATGCCGGCATCGGCCGGAGGAGATGGCCGGGGACGCTGCAGGGGACACATCGTGGGAGCGCAGGGTAAGGTAAGTGAAGAACACTTGCCGGAGCAGTGCCTCAGGGTAAGCCCGAGTGTAGCTCGGGGTTACCGCTTTTGGTACTGAAATGTTACCCCGAGCTACACTCGGGAATACCGCCAGGGAGGTTAATTAGGAGAAGTGGTTAAAGTATAACTATAGGCAAAACTTTTTTTTTCATTTTGGATAGAGTAAGGAAGGGTTATAATCCATTTCAGATTTTTTTCACCATCTGCATCCCATTGCAGAGATTTCCCTTCACTTCCTGTCCCAAAGTCAAACAGGAAGTGAGAAGAAATCCCTGCAAATTAAGGGAATTCCTTGGGGACCCCCCCAGTTTACCAGAACTAGTGTCCCCATTGGAAGATTTCCTGTCTATTACTTTTCTGGGGACAACCCAAAACTTGGGATTTTGTTTACTTTCACTTTCAATGATAATGGTAAACAGATAGAGAGGGTGAATTTCCTTAATGGGGGCATAGACAGCAATAATAATTTACAGGAGTTATAATCCATCTTCAATCTATCCAAAACTATAAAAAAAGTTTTGCCTTTAATTATATTTTAAACAAACAATATACCCCCACTCCCCAAATAACTAAAAAACCTAAAATAATATCCCTTGAAAAATAAAAGGTAAATTTTTAAGGGAAGTGTTGATAAAACCCAAATACAAGCTTTATCAACATTAAATGAAAAACAACTTATCCCCAAAATAAATGAAAACTCTAAAACACAGGCCCCTAAAACAAAAGGCAATTAAAAAAGGAAATCTTGCAACAAAAGAATGTTTGTGCAATAATGGATATATAATCATCATTGCTAGCAATCTCACAAAAGCCAAGCATTTTAAAGAATGTATACCCCAGTTCCCTTTCTATAAAAGGTAGGGCAGCTATATTTCTAGTGTATATTGGCTTTATTAAAGTGATACCAAAAGCATACCGGTAATTTATTTTTTTAAAAATCACAAACGTCATACTTACCTTCTCTGTGCAATGGTTTTGCACCGAGCAGCCACGATCCTCCTTTTCTCGGGTTCCCCCTTTCTCTTCTTATTGTCTCACTGACGGTGATTGACAGCAGGGGGAGCCAATGGTTCCCTCTGCTGTCTCAGCCAATGAGGAGAGGGATTGCTGGGATAGATGAGACTCCAGTGCACATCGCTTGATCAAGAGGGGACTTAGGTGAGTATTAGGCGGGCTTAGGGCAATGCTGCACAGAACAGGTGTCAGAACCTGTGGTAGTGAGCTCTTATTGATACTCAACTTGAGGTTCCCCAGGGCGTGGAGTCTAAGCCCCAGCCTGCTTCTTCACCAGAGCCCCTGATGGTGGGGATGGACTTGCAGCAAGCTGGAACCAGGTCACGGCCCCCAGGTACGCCCAACTGAGGTTGAGGAGACTACTCGCAGGAGCAGAGTATAATGGGAGGAGACAAATGGAATCCGATAGGCTAGGTGAGGTCAGGACAGGCGGAAAACAAGCAAGGTCAGAGAACGAAGCCGGGGTCAGTGCACAATTAGCCAAAGTAGGATTCAGGCAGTAGCAACACACATGAGCTCAGACAACTAAGAAGTTGCTCAGGCAAAGTGGCCTAGTCTGAGCATGTCTTATATGGGCAGGCAAACAAGGAGGCAGGCCAGGAAGTGATGGAAGGGAAGGACAGCAGACGACGCCCATAGATGAGCACAGCGAAACACATGAGAAGGGATCAGGAACAGGACTGCAGCAAGGAGGTAAGAACACAAACAAGAAACGGCAGGCTAACTTGTGACAGTGCCCCCCCCCCCCCCCTAACGAGGTCTCCCCACTTTTTTAGGACCAGGCTTAAGGGGAAACTTCTGATGAAAAAATTCCACCAGACGGGGTGCAGAAACATCAGTAGAAGGAATCCAACACCTCTCCTCAGGACCATATTCTTACAGTCAATCAGATACAAGAGCTCCCTCTAATGAATTTAGAATCCAAGATTTGCTTGACTTCATACTGATTCGAAGTACTCGCTATTGGGGAAGGATGACGATGGGAAAACCTGTTGAGGATATACGGTCTCAGAAGAGAAACATGGAAAACATTAGGGATTTTCAAATGTGAAGGGAGGCGAAGTTTAAAAGCAACATTATTGACCTGGCGAAGGATGGTAAAGGGACCAATGAACCGAGGAGAAAATTTCATAGAGGGTACCCGTAGACAGATATTCTTGGTAGAGAGCCAAACCTTGTCACCAACTCATGGAACTCATGCGGCGATGGCGATGGCGATCTGCAGCTATTTTGTACTTGAAAGCTGCCAGATGTAGACACTTTAGGCAAACAAGTCCGTTGGCATTGTGACCCCAATGACAATACTTAGCCAGAGTTCCAGTCAAGATAGGGTGAATGTTTCTGCAAACATGGAAGTCCAAGAATGATAAGACTTGAGGACTTAGGAAGGATCAGGAAGGAGATTTCCTCACGGTGAAGAACACCCACATGCATAGTTGTGCTGTTAGTTCGAAAGCGTAGAGGTCCTAAGGCCCAGGTAGAGCCATCAACTGCAGATACTGATAGGGGTGTCATCAAGGGGACAAGAGGAATGCCCAATTCAGTGGCCAATTATTGTTCAATGAAATTTCTGGCTGCTGCAGAGTCCACATAAGCCAAAACCTGATATGAGTTCAGAGCCCAATGGATGGAGACAGGTATAACAAACATGGAGACAAAAACAAAATGTGCACTATTGATTCTGGGCTGTACTACGGGCACAAACAACAAATAACATACACATATATGGTATCGCTGTGATCAGCAAGAGCTGGAGAATTTATTTTGGGTTGTTCTTTGGTGGTAGGTTATGGTAGTAACAAGAAACACACAGCTAAATAAAAAAAAATATTTTTTTTTTTTTACTATTTTGGGCCAGTTTTCCTATGGTAATGGATATCTCCTGATTTTGTTTTATTATCATTTAACCAGCAAATGAAAGCCCAATTTGTCCTAAAAAAAAACTAAGTATAATCCACCTGGATGTACAAAGTAGTTGTGATGATATGTACGGTTTTACCAACACATGTCAACGTTGCAAAATTGTGCTTAGGCATTTAGATTTGTTTTATCCTGAAGTGTGAAGGGGTTAAGGATTAATATCAGCTACAGCATGAACAGGAATCATTTAATAAACTACCCGCAAAGAATGGACTCTAGCCTCTAGATCAGATGTTGCTAGTGGTTGGAATGGCTTGTGAGCCTCTTTCCTGTACCTGGAAAGAAATGCTACCTGTTACCCCTCTAATGTGTGATGGCTGAGAGACCAATTCTAAATTTCAGTACGTAATTATGAAATTTGCTACTAGCCTGTATGTGAGTGAGTTCTTCAAAACAATGCTAACCCAATACATCCAAAATTTAGAAGAAAGGAGTGTGGACCTTAAAGAAAAAATTAAGAGTTTGCACCATGTCCTGTGTGATAATGTGGAGATTTTAGTGTGTCAAAATATCACTCAAACTGAAGAGGTGATCAGTAAAAAAACATTTTTATTTCCATATTAAAATATACAAGCAATTAAACCTTTTATCATCGACTGTGGTTCCAACATAAAAAGTGTGCAATAGGACAAGCATGAGATAGAACAGATGGATCGACATATTTCGCCCTTAAAGAGCTTCTTAAGGATCCACTTGAACATTCACTCAATATAGCAGTGCAGCTGACAAGTAACCGAATACATACATTAATACATATCTACATACATATATGTTACCATCAACCATTATCAACCATTTTTATATACATCAATTAGTGAAAAAATAAAGAATACACTTAACATCTAGGACAGCTATAAGAAGATTGGCACTGCTGTTAGGAGGATGGAGGTGGGGGAGGGGGGAAGGGAAGGGGAGGGGAGGGGGAGGAGAAAAACAAGGAGGAATCCGAAGGGATGAGAAATTTGGAATACCTAATTCTAATTTCTTTTTTTTTCTCTCATCCCTTCTTCTCCAGAACAGCTGGAGTGAGGAAATAAGGTAGGTATTACAGCTCATCCCTCTATCTCTAAGCAAAAGTGCACATTTAACCCTTGAAATGTGTGGGGAAAAGCACTGCAATGGAATTTTTTTTCTTTTGCCCGAAATTGGCCTTTAGCATCACAGCTCATGTGATTGGCTGAAAAACTGTTTATCAAAAAGAGACACCTAAATATAATGTACTTGCAACATAAATTAGTAAATATGAGCCATCAAAAACTTATAATAATACTTGCAGCATCACAACATACTACAGAACATTTATTTTGTCTCTTCTCATTTTTTTTCTTTTTGTATTGTGTGTTTTGTTTTTTTTTTGCTTAAATTTAATCAGGGCTAGGGTTCACTACAGAAAGCTCTAGACACGGGCTAACACCTAGCCATTCATTCATGTTTTCAACACATAAAATGAGTTTGACTTCCGCCTGTATGAAAGAGCATGTGTGTTAGGGAGTGAAGGAGAAAGATTTATCAATGCCACATTATATTTCTCCATTCCTGAGGCCTCTGCTTGCCAGGACTAAGCATAAATGGCACTGTTTGAACAGTCAACTGCTTATATAAACTTCCATTTAAAAGCAAATATAACAGTTTCAAACTGGACTGTAAACTGTTGGTGTATGTAAAATGCATTCAAATCATTTTTTTTTGTAACAATCAATAACAAAGCTTGAAATAACGTAAGGTTTTGCCTTCTATTTTATCAGAGACCTGGGACCTTGTTTACTAACGTTTATGTACTGTATGTATGCTGGTTAGAACTGATCCTGATTTGGACAGAGTTTCACAGATTCAGCTGGCCAAATCAGCATCTGGATTTCAGTGCTATTTTTGTTTGAATTCTCAAAAGGCTTCTGCGAGAAGGGGACCAAAAGCTGATGCAAAGGCTGTTTCTGTCTTACATCTGTTTCTTTTGCTGCCTTGTCACCCTTAGTTTGATTACCAATGCCACCGGGTACCACCCTCCAATTTTGGTTTTCCCTGTAGAATTTTGTAAGGAATTAGATCAAGATGTTTTTGGTTCCATCAAGAGCTTCCCAAACCATTCTGCACAATTTTGAATTGTTGATTTCTAATACACACTTTTTTGAAGCCTAGTTTAAACTTCTCCTAGATTGTAAGCTCCAAGGAGCAGGGCCCTCGAATCCCTCATGTATTGAATCGCATTGTTACTGTACTGTCTCCCACCATAATGTAAAGCGCTGAGTAAACTGTCGGCGCTATATAAATCCTGTATAATATTAATAATAACTTCCATTATCTTCAATAGGACTTCTGGTTTGTAAATTAAAAGAAGTATGGCCAAAGCTTTGTTGCCCATAATTCTCTTGTGGGTCACAGGAGTGCACTTGTGATCCAGAAACAGCCAACATCAGGCTAAAATCTGTTGTCACTTGGGGGTTTATTTACTAAAGCTGGAGAGTCCAAAATCAGACTCCCTTCTGCATAGAAACCAATCAACTTCCAGGTTTCATTGCCAAAGCTTCATTGAACAAGCTGAGGTTAGAAGCTGATTGGTTTCTAGGCAGAAGGGAGTCTGATTTTGGACTCTCCAGCTTTAGTAAATAAACCCCATAATGTCACAGAGCCGTTCAAGGCTCTGGAAGCATCCTGACCATATTGTCAGGATCCACCCTGCTGCCTGAATGACAGCTGGCTCTGCCTCTCAGCGCATGGGCAAGCTACTTAAAAAGGAGGTTACTGTCATTTCTGTATGAACTGTATGTAGCATCAGCTATATACTGTATACAGTGTTGTGTACTTCCCGCTTATTGCCAGAACAAAATTAAGTCAGGCTGAAAGCTTCTCAGCCATTCACAGTAATTTATGATGTCATCCTCCCGCCTTGAAGGAAGCCTTGTATTCATTTATAAAAATGCAAGGCTTCCTGTGAATGGCTGAGAGGCTCTCAGCCTGACTTGATTTTGTTCCGACAGCAGATGGGAATTCTCCATACCACTTCCAGAACACGGTGCTGAATATACACTATATCTCCAAAAGTATTGGGACGCCTGCCTTTATACGCACATGAAATTTAATGGCATCCCAGTCTTAGTCTGTAGGGTTCAATATTGAGTTGGCCCACCCTTTGTAGCTATAACAGCTTCAGTTGTTTTGGGAAGGCTGTCCACAAGGTTTATGAGTATGTCTATGGGAATGTTTGACCATTCTTCCACAAATGCATTTGTGAGGTCAGGCACTTATATCGAACTAGAAGTCCTGGCTCGCAGTCTCCACTCTAATTCATCCCAAAGGTGTTTTATTGGGTTGAGGTCAGGACTCTGTGCAGGCCAGTCAAGTTCCTCCACCCCAAACTTGCTCATCCATGTCTTTATGGACCTTGCTTTGTGCACTGGTGCTCAGTCATGTTGGAACCGGATGGAGCCATCCCCAAACTGTTCCCACAAAGTTGGAAGCATGAAATTGTCCAAAATGTTTTGGTATGTTGACGCCTTAAGAATTCCCTTCACTGGAACTAAGGGGCCAAGCTTAACCCCTGAAAAACAACCCCACACCATAATCCCCCCTCCACCAAACTTTAGACTTGGCATAATGCAGTCAGGCAAGTACTGTTCTCCTGGCAACCAGCAAACCCAGACATGTCTATCAGATTGCCAGACAGGAAAGATTGATTTGTCACTCCAGAGAACACGTCTCCAAAGCTCCGGAGTCCAGTGGCGCATGCTTTACACCACTGCATCTGCTTTGCATTGCACTTGGTGATGTAAGGCTTGGATGCAGCTGCTCGGCCATGGAAGGCTTTTGATTTATTCGAATGGGAGTACCTATGAGTGGTGCTACATAAGTTCAGTTTTGGACCTATATTTATCTTTTGGATAAGAACCCTATACGCATCCCCATGTCTAAAGTCTGTACTGGTAGCTATTGCGCCCTTAGCTATACTTCTTTGTTCCTCCACCGATGTACGTGGCATAGCTGTGGGTCCGCTGGAGGATATGATCTCCTGTTATGCTGATGATACCTTGTTGTATCTCTGGGATGACTCGCTACAGGCGGCCTTGGAAGTTATTAATAATTTCTGTGACTACTTTGGTATCCAAATCAATTGGGATACATTTTATTTATTTTGTTATCATTGCATCCTTTGGCTTCTCCTCTGGTTACAGCCACTCCCCTTTAAATATCTGGGAGTTGAAATCCACCCTGACCTGTCCTGGTACTTGCCTCTTAACCTTAACCCAGTGATGGCTGACTTGACTCAAAGATGCACTGTGTGAAAGTCCTTACCCTTGACCCCCATGGTCCGAGTAAACCTCATTAAAATGTCTGTTTTACCTTTTTTCCATACACTTGGTCATATTGTTAACTTCTTTATTAGGGCAGGGGGCACTCCTAGAATCCTATTGGGCCACGGATTTGGTTACAGGCCAACCCTGCGGACACCCTGGAAGCTGCACTGCTTATCTCCTACTCTGAGTAATGCAATTTGGTCCATTGGGGCCCACTCTCCAACCCAAATGTTACTCTCTCTAGGAAGAATACCCTTCAAGTTTGGGGTCTGGTTAGTGCTAAGGTACCTAGGGCAGACCATTGGTCTCCATACAGCCCCTTTGTTATGTAACCCTACTGTCCCAAACTTTAATTCCATTCCAGAACCTGTAAAATGGGCCAGATTTGGAATTGAAACTCTGTGTGACATTGTGGCATTTACTTACCTTTAGATTTCTCCAAATGCACCATACCTTTGGGACCCAGTTTCCCCGCCCCATTGCCGTTGAGTCTCAAAATATTGTAAGTCTCCTGCAGTCGGACAGTTATGATAAACCTTTATGCCTTTTACTCTCACCTATCTCGGTTGGACACCTTTAGAGGAACTTTTCTCACTCTGGCAAAACGATTGGGAAGAGGACATTTAACAATGCTTACTGTTAATGATCTCAGCGAAAGATATATATGTCCAACTGAAATTTTAACATCAGGCCTATTACTTCCCCTATAGGTTGTTCAGAATTTATGGTTCCCTGGAGGAGGTGTGCTCTAAATTTCATTCTGACGTGAGTTCTTTGTTACGCATGGCTTAGTCCTGCCCCTATGCTCAGGAGTTCTGGAGTGGGGTGGTAGAGGATATTGATCCGTTAGGTAAATTGAACATTGCTAAGGGATCCCATCCTTCTGCTACTAGGGATCTGTGATACTAGATCATAAAAGCTGTGCATTATATTGCCTATTATGCTAGGAAAATTATCTTGCTTCAATGGAAAAAGGTGCCCCTTCTGACTTTACAGATGTAGACGACTTTGGTTAATACTGCCCTCCCACTTTATAAATTAACGCATTTGTGGTATAAACATCTGCGAAAGTTCACGAAAGTCTGGGCGGAATGGATTGAGGCAAGAGAGCTGACTGTGAGCAGCTTGCTCTGTTTAGTGTCCCTCTGCCACCCTATGTGAACTTATGAAGTATGCTTAGTATCCCAAGTATAAATACAAATAGTGCAAAATAATGACAATCAAATACGGTGTACCCTTCCCCAGGGGCGGACTGACAACTCATGGGACCCCCGGGCAATAGCGGATCATGGGGCCCCTGTGTCCTCGCTCACACTCAAACCGTACCCAAAAAAGCCTATGAAAGGTACCAGGGGCATCTGATGGGGCCCCCTACTGACCCTGGGCCCTTGGGCAGTGCCCGAGAGCCCAAATGGTCAGTCCGCCCCTGCCCTTCCCTTATTCACAAACTTCCCCAAAATGCATATAAACACTTTAAACCCCAAAAAGTGTGATAATCTTATGAAATATGCTTAGTATCCCAAGTATAAATACAGATATAATAAGTGCTCAAAACAAAAACAAAAAACACACAAGTCCCAAAATAATAAATTAGTCCTTCAAAATATCAGTCATTCAAAATCTCAAAATCAACCTCCAGGTGAAGACAGCCTCCAAAGTAATTTCTGAAACAAAACAAAACCTCAAAAAAAAAGAAAGGAAAACGCACATAGTGTATTATCCTTAGCAACTTGAATTATTAATTCCATAACGCATGTGATTAACACAAAAACACTCGTGATCACTATATGGTAAAGTGAATAGATGTGTAAACATCTGCGCGTGAAACAATCTAGTGATAAAAAACTGTGAAAAATGTGTCCACTTCTAGAGTGTGCAAAATAGATACCCTTACCAAAAAAATATATAAACACAAGCTTAGTAATCCTCCAGGCAGGGTACTGATATATAATAATACGTTCCTCCAGAGGGATCTTCACAGCCGCAGTATTATACTCCTCTCCACATCAGTCTCCAAATGATACCCACCATAAACGAAACCACAATAGTGTCATTCCGTAAAAACTTAAACAGAATATACTTTATTCATGTGCTTACATATATCTTCATCTTTAAAATTGCCATCAAACAAGAAATCAGCCCAACTCTAGAAGTGGACACGTTTTTCACAGTTTTTTATCACTAGATTGCTTCACAGGCACGTGTTTACACATCTATTCACTTTACCATATAGTGATCACGAGTGTTTTTGTGTGAATCACATGCGTTATGGAATGAATAATTCAAGTTGTTAAGGATAATACACTATGTGCGTTTTCCTTTCTTTTTTTTTTTAGGTTTCAGAAATTACTTTGGAGGCTGTCTTCACCTGGAGGTTGATTTTGAGATTTTGAATGACTTTGATATTTTGAAGGACTCATTTATTATTTTGGGACTGTGTTTTTTGTTTTGAGCACTTATTATATCTGTATTTATACTTGGGACACTAAGCATATTTTATAAAAAAAAACCCTATGTGAACTGCTGGAGTATGGTTAACCCTCTATCGCCCCCCCCCCCCCCATTTGCCCCACTAATGCATTGTTCCCTGTTCTGCTGTAACATATCTTGGGTTCCTACCTCTGTGAAATGCAATATAGATTGATAGTGGGCTGCTAGACCCTATCAGATATGTATTTGTACTTTTGCTAATCTTCTTAGCTTGATATTCTTAATATATGATACTGAGATTGTGATATGTGAGACTGCTGTGCTGTAAATACTGCTTAGTTTGGAGACAATGTTCCACTGCTGTATATATTATTTTTTGTTAAATTTAGTAAAGTTTGCTGTAAAAAGAAAAAAATGATTGTAAAGGCAAATTTTTTGTGTGTTGTTATTCATGTCTCACTTTTTGGTAGGCAGTTTGATTAAAGAGTTAATGTTTGCTTGTTTAAATATGTTGAAAGAGTGAACACATTTCATTGGGGTATGCTTATTTTTTCATGTGTAGTTTTCTATGGAGTTTGCTGAATAAAAAGAAAACAGGAAGATTTTAAATGATTCTGTATACTGTTAGCGCCCTCTTCTGGGTTTTCGATGCAATTCATTGAGCTTTTGACTTCTAAAATAGTTTTAGCTTCTGAAATGTAGCACAGTTGGAAATATAGTGACAAAATAAGTTCTGCAGTTTTAAAGAGTGGAAATGGTTAGGAGCCAACTAATGGAAACAGAGCTTTCATCTTCTGGTATATGTGTAGCCTTTGGCTGCTTACACAGTGTAACCATAATGCTGTAAAACTAGCTATAAAAAATAAAATAAAAACGGCATCACTTCACTTTGTTACATATTTAAGATTCTATCTGCCCACCTCACACCAATCCCATGTTACTTCTTGCTGTAAATGCAAGCAGCTGCATGAGTTACAAGTAACTAATACGCAGGGGCAGACTGAAAACTTATGGGGCCCCTGGGCAATAGGAGATAATGGGGCCCTTTTTGTCTCCACCTACACTCAAGCCAAAGCCACACCCACACAACACCCCACCTATTTATTGAAACTCAGTTGCATAGAAAGGGCATTAAAAATAATTAAAAAAATAATAAAACAACATCGTGGGGTCCCCCCTCCATCATTGTGGGGAAGAGGCTCTTGTCCCCATCAAAATGGTGACAAGGTGCTTTGGGGGGGGGGAGCCATGTTGAGGGCATGTGGCCTGATAAGGTTCAGGAGGGGGGGGCTCGCTCGTCCCCCCTTTTATGACCTGCCAGGCTGCATGCTCGGATAAGGGTCTGGGGGTCCTCAAGGAATTCCCTTAATTTGCAGAGATTTCCTCTCTCTTTCTGTCTGGCTATGGGACAGGAAGTGATGGGAAATCTCTGAAATGGGACACAGAGAAAATAATCTGACGGGTTATAACCCTCCTGTACTCTGTCGAAAATGGGAAAAAAGTTTTGCCTATAGTTCTACTTTAATTTCCCTGAATTTACTTTGTTGATCCCTAATACTTGCTGATCAATGATTCACACATAAGTTAAGCAAAGTTAGCACTTCTGCCTGCCAACGCTAGGGTTGCAGCTTCAAATGTTCATGTTCTCCCTATTACTGTGGGAGTTTCCTCCAGGTACTACGGTCTCCCCTCACTCAAAAAAAATGCTGGTAGGTAATTGTCTGCAGTCTAAATTGGTCGCAGAATATATTAATGTGCATTAGGGACTTAGATTGTAAGCTCCTTGAGGGCAGGGATTGATGTGAATAAACAATATACACTATATGTAAAGCGCTGTGTAAATTGATGGCGCTATGTAATACCTGCAATAATAATAAGACTGATCTTGGTCTATTAAGCACTTGCTGTTGATGACCAGGGCATTTTTTTGCTATTCAGCGCTGTGCTACTTTAACTGGTAATTGTGCGATCATGCAACACTACACAAATTAAATTTATATAACTTTTTTCACACAAATAGAGGTTTCTTTTGGTGCCATTTGATCACTCCTGAGTTTTTGGATTCTGAAACATATGCAATAAACAAATAAAATCAAATTTAGGCTAAAATATATTCTGTCCTTAGTAAAAAAAATCCTAATAAGTGTATATTAATTGGTATACGCTGCACAAAAAAAATAAAGTAACTTTTTCAATCAGAGTATAGGATCCAGTCAATTAAACTCCTGGGATTTCGATCTGGTCAGTTAAGTAGCAGAGGGGGTTGTTTCAGCTGCTTTGGTGTTAATGAAATTAACAACAGGTGCACTAGATGGGCAACAATGAGATGACCCCCAAAACAGGAATGCTTTTACAGATGGAGGCCACTGACATTTTTTCCCTACTCATCTTTTCTGACTAATTTTCACTAGTTTTGCATTTGGCTAGGCTCAGTGTCACTACTGGTAGCATTAGGCAATACCTGAACCCTACAGATGCTGCACAGGCAGTCCAACTCCTCCAGGAAGGCACATCAATATGTGCCATTGCCGAAGGTTTACTGTATGTCCCAGCGCAGTCTAAAGAGCATGGAGGAGATTCCAGGAGACAGGCAGTTACTCTAGGAGAGCTGGACAGGGCTGTAGAAGGTCCTTAACCCATCAGCAGGACCGGTATCTGCTCCTTTGTGCAAGGAAAAACAGGATGAGCACTGCCAGAACCCTACAAAATGGCCTCCAGCAGACCACTGGTGTGAATGTCTCTGACCAAACAATCAGAAACAGACTTCATGAGGGTGGCCTGAGGGCCAGACATCCTCTAGTGGGCCCCGTGCTCACTGCCCAGCACCATAGTGCTAGATTGGCATTTGCCATTGAACTCCAGAATTGGCAGGTCTGCCACTTGTGCCCTGTGCTTTTCACAGATGAGAGCACATGTGGCAGGTGTGAAAGGGTCTGGAGAAGCCACGGAGAACGTTATGCTGCCTGTAACATCGTTCAGCATGACCGTTTTGGTGGTG
The DNA here is from genome assembly GCF_062004578.1 of Staurois parvus. Lineage (NCBI taxonomy): Eukaryota > Metazoa > Chordata > Amphibia > Anura > Ranidae > Staurois > Staurois parvus. The sequence continues at coordinate 115,913 of NW_028317852.1, read as the reverse complement.
GGTCAGTGATGGTCTAGGGAGGCCTATCCATGGAGGGACGCACAGACCTCTACAGGCTAGACAATGGTACCCTGACTGCCATTAGGTATCGGGATGAAATCCTTGGACCCATTGTCAGACCCTATGCTGCTGCAGAGGGCCCTGGGTTCCTACTGGTGTAAGACAATGCTCGGCCCCAGGATGCCATCTGTCATCTCATTAGAAGCATGCCCCAACGTTGTCAGGCATGCATACAAGCACGTGGGGGCCATACAAACTACCATTTTGAGTTGCTGCAATTAAATTTCAGCAAAATGGTCACTTTTTTCATTTTGATTTTTGTGTCTTTGAATTCAGTTCGCTGTAGGTTGATAATTTTCATTTCCATCAAACGATGGGGCATCCTTATGTTCCTAACACATTATGCAGTCCATATCAGTATAGATATCCAGCATGATATTTTTCCTCATTGAGATCTGATGTGTTTTCAAAGTGTTTCTTTAATTGAAAATGATCAGTTCTGATGTACTTAAAGTGTATCAGAGATCTTGAGGCCCCAAAAGGCCAAGACAGTACTGTCACAGATCGCACGATCGCCACCCTCAACATGCGACAATCTCACGACCACAACCAACAATACGTCACGCCCGCGGCGTCAGACCCCAGACCTTCTAACCAAACTCATGACCAAAGGACCGGCTGATCCAGACCGCGATGTGACGTGCGTAACAATGCCACACTCAGCTGCGCCCTGCGCAACGATTGTCCAGCTAATGAAACGCAATCGACGCACCGACACACTGAATGCGCTTGTTACTGGGTCGGGTTACTTACGCAACTCCTGCTGTTCTAGCCTGCCAGCAACTTTTAACACACACACATCTGTCACTGTGCCTCTCAGGAAGAGAGGGGGGAAGGAGAATAAAGGATTGAGAAATACTTTTAATAAAAAAGGGGAATTCCGCGTCCATCTCTGATGAGCAAGATTGCTACAAGTACAAATACCCCCCAAATGACCCATCACCATATAACTGGTGTGGCGGTGATGAGGGATAATGACTGGTGACAGTGTGTAAAGAAAAAATAATAATTTTAAACAATCTTTTATTCAATCGTTTCAAATATTTTTTCTTTTCTTAACAATTGTTTCTTTTTTTTTTTTTACATCCTGTCTTCAGAGTGTCACCATAGGTTTGCTGCACTACTCTGGAGGGGGAGGGGGTTATTGGGCTTTTTTTTACACTGTTAGTGAGGGGTGGAAGGAAGGAAGGGGTGGATGGAAGGAAGGAAGGAAGGAAGGAAGGGTGGGGTGGGGTGGAAGGAAGAAAGGGGGGTGGATGGAAGGAAGGAAGGAAGGGAGGGTTGGAAGGAAGGAAGTGGTGGGTGGAAGGAAGGGAGGGAGGGGTGCAAGGAAGGGAGGGAGGGGTGGGAGGAAGGGAGGGGTGAGTAGAAGAAAGGAAGGGTGGGTGGGTGGAAGGAAGGAAGGAAAGAAGGGAGGGGTGGGTGGAAGGAAGCAATGGAAAGGTGGGTGGAAGGAAGGAAGGGGTGAGAAAAAGGAAGGAAGGAAGGAAGGGAGGGAGGGAGGGAGGGAGGGATGGGAAAAAGAAAGGAAGGAAGGGAGGGATGGGAGGAAGAAAGGAAGGAAGAGAGGGGTGGAAAGAAGGAAAGGTGGGTGGAAGGAAGGGGTGCATGAAAGGAAGGGAGGGGTGGGTGGAAGGGAGGAAGGGAGAGATGGGTGGAAGGAAGGAAGGGGTGGGTGGAAGGAAGGAAGGAAGGAAGAGGTGTATGGAAGGAAGGGTGGGTGAGTAGAAAGAAGGGGTGGGTGAAAGGAAGGAAAGAAGGAAGGAAGGGTGGAGTGGAAAGAAGGAAGTGGTGGGTGGAAGGATGGAAGGAAGGGGTGGATGGAAGGAAAGAAGGAAGGGGTGGATGGAAGGAATGAAGGAAGGGGTGGATGGAAGGAAGGAAGGGAGGGGTGGGTGGGTGGAAGGAAGGGAGGAGTAAGTAGAAGGAAGGAAGGGAGGGGTAAGTGGAAGGAAGAAAGGGGTCGGTGGAAGGAAGGGGTGGGTGGAAGGAAGGGTGGGGTGAAGGAAGGGGTGGGTGGAAGGAAAGGAGGGAGGGGTGGGTGGAAGGAAGGAAGGGAGGGGTGGGTGGAAGGGAGAGGTTGGTGGAATGAAGGGGTGGGTGGAAGGAAGAGGTGGATGGAAGGAAGGAAGGGTGGGTGGGTGGGTGAAAGGAAGGAAAGAAGGAAGGGGTGGATGGAAGGAAGGAAGGGGTGGGTGGAAGGAAGGGAGGGTGAGTGGAAGGAAGGAAGGGAGGGTGGGTAGGTAGGTGGAATGAAGGGAGGGAGGGGTGAGTGGGAGGAAAGGAGGGACGAGTGGAATGACGGAAGGTAGGTCAGATTCATCATTATGATGCATCAGAGCTGTGCTGTTGGCTGCTGTGTTCAGTTTCCTGCCCACACCTTCTCTGAAGCCGCACAGACTGGAGTGTGGGCAGGCACAGGGCGAGGCAGAGCAAATCCAGCCTCTCTCCTCTCTTCCCCTATTGGTGCAGAGGATGGAGGGGGGGCTGGGCAGTGAGAAGGACACAGTGGCGATGGGAGGGAGAGAAGGGGGCCAGAAAGAAAACTGAACCATCAGGTATGTTCTGTGCAGCGGTGGGGGCAGTGACAAGTGGCGATCTCCTGTATGGCTTTCAATAAAGCAGCTGGAAGACACTTCTCCTCCTCTCCTTCCCATGGCTTCCAGCTGCTTTATTGAAAGCCATATAGGAGATCGCTGCTTGTCACTGCCCTCACCGCCACCTCTCCCACACATCTCTAGTCCGGGCAATGCTCGCCGCCCCCACCTTAATTCCACTCGTGGGCGAGTGGAAATTTTGAGGGCTGCAGGGATGGTTCGCAACTCTCCTCTGTGGAAGGGGGATTTTAGACCCCCCTAACCTCCTCCTTATCTACGCCCCTGTGTAGATCTCAAAATATTGTGATGTTCGTTTCAGATAAGTGGCAGTGAAGCACTGGTGTTATGTACTAAGTACATGAGTTGGAGCTTGCAGTGGTGCACCTAAAGTGTTTTATATTATGTTGGAAGATATGAAGGAATTATGGACTTAATAATCACATATACATATTTGTTTTTGCACGAAAGTAGTGCTAACCTTCTGGGGGCCGCTGTGTAGTGGGTATCCCTAAGCTCCTCCCCACACAGCCAGGCAACAGGTGTTTCTCACACAGACTTGCATCCAAAGACAATGACCAATCCATGGGCTTGGTTTTGTTGTTTTATTAGGGGAAATCAACTTGGATAGGGAAATAAGGTGTCAGGAAAGGACTCATCGCTGCTGGTGCTGATGGGCTGCAGTACCAGTTCTTGCCAGCGGGTGCTTTTCAGCAGCTAGGATCTCACCTCCTGCAATCAAGCCATCACCTGAAGCTGATTGCAGGAAGTATATTTAAGCAGCAATCATGCCTGTAACCAGTGCCTTGGTGTTTTGTTCCCATGTGCCTGTGATAACCTGTTTTCCTGAACCTGCTCCGTGCTCTCTGCTCCTGTTCCTGTGATCTGCTCTGTGTCCTGTCTGCCTCTCCCTACCCCATGCTTGATCAACTGTGTATGACCCCGGCTAGCCCTGACTACTCTTTTGTTCTGTATATATTGGGTGAAGGTTTCTGATTATTTGGTTTTTACTTGCACGGTGCGTTTGTATATTGGTGTGTCGCACAAATAAACTATATTATTATTACATTACTCCTGAAGCCTGCTATTCCCTGTGTCAATCCACACATCTGTGGTCATACCTGGATCCCTGACATAGGGATTATGGGATGCCAAGTTTGGCTTGAATCAATGGAAGGGGTACATTTCCTTCCTATGTACAAAGGCAGATCCTAGACTGTTCTTTTCCTGAAAGCTGTCAGTCGTTGCAGATCAGTAGCAGCTGCCCATCATGGGTGAGGAACTCGCTGCAGCTCAAAAATCAAATTAGTTTCTCAGATGTCTCCTTTCCCCCTGTAGAGCTGCTCCCAGCTCCACGGTCTGCAAATACTACCAGCCCTCCTGCCTTCTCAGAAGATCTCCCGGGACAAGGATAAAGGACTGAGGCCAGCGCTGTCCTTAGAAAGCTTGCTATGTGCAGCAGTCATTCCCCTTGTAGACCCCAGCGAATGCTGCTGTACACACACTGTCCTCTTTGCTGCCTGCTGCTCCAGATCTCAATCCCATTCACTTGATACTAGAGTAAATGAATATATCTAGCATCTATAGGGGGTGAGATATATAAATGACATCTATAAATGACATCTAACTGAGATGAGATAGATGGCTAAGAATGACATGCATTAAAGTGACAAATGGTGCATAGTGTCCTTGGTAAATCACACAAACTTCATGCAGGTGTGAACTGCAATGTGCCAATCCTCTAAGGCTGGGGTGCCCCCTCACCTTCCTGCTCAGGCCCCCAGGGACCAAAGAGCATTGAGTGGTGAATAAAATATTCCTCCAGATGACAGGTAGATCTCTCTGGCGGCGAAAGTATATCTCTCTCCACTTGACTAGCCTCAGTAGCAGATAGGTAAGCCTCAGCAGCAGATAGTACGCCTCAGCAGCAGATGATACCTGTGGTGTCTCTCCAGTATGACTCTCCCATACGGTCACCAGTGAGGCAAGAGAGACTGGTATAGTGTAAAACCTTTTATTAAGTAAAAACAATACTAGAAAACTACTTACAAAGGTCTTAGGACAAGCAGGCCTTTACACCACTCCAAGGGTGTACTGTATTGGAAAACGGAGCACCAAGATGGCGCCCACGCCGGATATGACGTCAGGCCGTCGGTCGTCAAAAGCTCCTCCCACTGGCGTATCTACGCGTTACGTCACTCAAGCACGTGACTTCATCAGGATATACGTGTCACGTATAAGTAGTTTTCTAGTATTGTTTTTACTTAATAAAAGGTTTTACACTATACCAGTCTCTCTTGCCTCACTGGTGACCGTATGGGAGAGTCATACTGGAGAGACACCACAGGTATCATCTGCTGCTGAGGCGTACTATCTGCTGCTGAGGCTTACCTATCTGCTACTGAGGCTAGTCAAGTGGAGAGAGATATAATTTCGCCGCCAGAGAGATCTACCTGTCATCTGGAGGAATATTTTATTCACCACTCAATGCTCTTTGGTCCCTGGGGGCCTGAGCAGGAAGGTGAGGGGGCACCCCAGCCTTAGAGGATTGGCACATTGCAGTTCACACCTGCATGACGTTTGTGTGATTTACCAAGGACACTATGCACCATTTGTCACTTTAATGCATGTCATTCTTAGCCATCTATCTCACCTCAGTTAGATGTCATTTATAGATGTCATTTATATATCTCACCCCCTATAGATGCTAGATATATTCATTTACTCTATTATCTTGTCATTATAGCGCCGTATTAATTGTTATATATATTTTAGTTGATGCTTTTGGTGCTGTGGCTGTGGCACCTTTAATACAGGGTGCTTCTATCATTTATTTTCAAAATAGTGGCGCAGGAGATTGTTCCTTAATCATAATCCCATTCACTCCTTACTCCTGAATGTATAATCTTGAGCCAGCCTGAAGGCTGGCCCCCCTAGACCAAGGGGACACCACTCTATTAGGGCCTCCAAACCTGGGATTGGCCAGGCCCCCATGAATATGCAGATTAGGCATCCACCCCTTCCTGCTTACCAACTTCTGGAAGGTTCTATGGTCTTCCAGAGTCAGGAGGAGGTGCCACAACCTGTTGAGTCATCCAACTTACCTGCAATAACCTGACCTCAGTCACAGACTCACACAATTACCATCATACAGAATGATTTTACCCATAATTCACTTCACTATTGTAGTAGCACAGTAGAGGGTGCTACACTAAGTTTTAATATTAGTGTGGTGAATCAACATTTGTATTTTAACTTATGTGGAGAATTGTTTGAATTTAAAGTGATAAGCACACCTATTTTCTATGTGTATATAAGCTTGCAATATATTGCAATACATGTTCAAGCTGGCCAACTGTGTTTTAAAGGACTTGTCAAAAACTGTCTCTGTCTTTATTTACATTTTACATTTTTTTTTAATGATTACTCATCTACATAGAAGCGTTTGCTGATAAGTCCCCAGCTCACAGACCCCCACAGTCACCAGGCCAGAGTTGTGGGGAAGAGACCCTTATCCTCATCAGCATGAAGACAGGGTGCTTTGCCAGGGTGTTTCCCCCTTTGGACTATCTCCACAAATCTTTTTGGAAAGCTATGCTAGACATACAGTTGCAAGAAAAAGTATGTGAACCCCTTGGGATTACGTGGAGTTTTGCATGAATTGGGCATAAAATGTGCTCTGAACGTCATCTAAGTCACAACAATAGAGGAACACAGTCTGCTGAACATAATACTACACAAACATTAGATGTCGCCATGTTTTAATTGCACATAACATGTAAACATTCACAGTGCAGGGAGGAAAAAGTATGTGAACCTTTGGACTTAATAACTGGTTGACCCTCCTTTGGCAGCAATAACCTCAACCAAACGTTTCCTGTAGTTGCAGATCAGACCTGCACAACGATCTGGAGTCATTTTAGACCACTCCTCTTCACAAAACTGTTTCAGTGTAGCAATATTCTTGGGATGTCTGGGTGAATCGCTCTCTTAAGGTCATGCCACAGCATTTCAATCGGGTTGAGGTCAGGACTCTGACTGGGCCACTCCAGAAGGCGTATTCTGTGCTGTTGCAGCCATTGTTTTGTTGAATTACTTGTATGCTTTGGGTCATTGTCCTGTTGCATCACCTATCCTCTGCGGAGCTTCAGTTGGCGGACACATGGTCATACGTTTTCCTGCAAAATGTCTTGATAAACTCTGGAATTCATTTTACCATCAATGACAACAATCCGTCCAGGCCCTGAGGCAGCAAAGCAGCCCCAAACCATGATGCTCCCTCCGCCATGTTTTACAGTGGGGATAAGGTTTTGATGCTGGTGTGCTGTGCCTTTTTTTCTCCACACATAGTGTTGTGTGTTCTTCCCAAACAACTCAATCTTGGTTTCATCTGTCCACAGTATATTTTGCCAGTAGTGCTGTGGAACATCCAGGTGCTCTTTTGCAAACTTCAAACGTGCTGCAATATTCTTTTTGGACAGCAATGGCTTCCTCCGTGGTGTCCTCCTATGTACTCCATTCTTGTTTAATGTTTTCCTTATTGTAGATGTGTCAACAAAAATGTTAGCATGTGCCAGAGATTTCTGTAGGTCTTTAGCTGACACTCTGGGATTCTTCTTTACCTCATGCAGCATTCTGCGCTGTGCTCTTGCAGTCATTTTTACAGGACGACCACACCTAGGGAGAGTAGCAACAGTGCTAAACTTTCTCCATTTGTAGACAGTCTGTCTTACCGTGGACACATGAACATCAAGGCTTTTGGAGATAATTTTGTAACCCTTTCCAGCTTCATGCAAGTCAACAATCATAGGTCTTCTGAGAGCTCTTTTCTGCGAGGCATGGTTCACATCAGACAGTACTTCTTGAAACCAGTAAACCCAAAACAGGTGTGTGTTTTTTAAGGGCAGGACAACTGTTAGCAACACATCCAATATCATCACACTGATTGGAGTCAAGGTTGGGTCACTCCTGGCTCCAATTAGCTCTGGGAGAAGTCATTAAGCTAGGGCCTCGCATACTTTTTCCTCCCTGCACTGTGAATGTTTACATGTTATGTGCATTAAACCATGGCAACTTCTAATGTTTGTGTAGTATTATGTTCAACAGACTGTGTTCTTCTATTGTTGTGACTTAGACGACGTTCAGAGCACATTTTATTCCCAATTCATGCAAAACTCCACGTAATCCCAAGGGGTTCACATACTTTTTCTTGCAACTGTATACAGTACATATATTGCTGGAGTACAAAGCTCTGCTATAGATGGCCATATTAGATCAATAGTGTCACGAGGAGGTGAATGATCTAAAGGGAAGTGTAACCCACAAGCATTATCATATAATTTGATATAGCAGATATGGATGATTTTTTTTTTAACACAGATGTACTTTTCCTTCCATTGCTGTTATTAAATATCCATATTTAGGCATAAAACATCAAGTAGATTATGTTGGATCTGATATATCCTCTAAGTAAGTTTTTGGCTGTTTAAATGTAATTAAGCAGGCTACAAATTCTAATTGTATCCCATACAGTCCATTCAGTTAGTCTATTCTCTTATTTTTAGAATGCCCCAGTACATGTATATTCAGTATGTTTAAGTTTCACGTGTGCAATAATTTCATAGCCCACTGTGCTTGGAATCAGCATTTGTATTACAATATGTAGCCCCCTGGTCCTAAACTGGGGCTACTATGCAAATCTAGTTTTTTTGGCTGGGCTGTAGTTGGCTCAGTTTTTTTATCTGGCTTTCCCCTAATCTCAGTTGGGTTGTGCATTTCTCACTGTCGCCAGTAGGTGTCACTGGTACCACAGGTCATAGGATGATGAGCTTGAACAATTAGACTAAGTTATGAATATTTATATTTCTTCCAGACAGCCCAGAATATATATATATATTTGGGGCCATGTGTTTGCTGTCTTGCCTTAGGCCAGGGCCTGAGGAGGTGCTGCTGAAGAGAGCTCCATATTAGGCCCAGAAGTCTGTCTGGGCCTACTTGCTTTGAAATGAGTGGAGGAACCGAGCCAAGGTGAGAAGATCCAGGAGGCCCCTTGCTGGAGAGAGACAGGCTGGTCCCTCAGAAGGGCCTGGTGACTCGCTTGGAGGACACACTAGACTCTGAAAATATGCTTGCAGTGTTGCCAAGTTGGCTTAAAGGTTCTGACACTGTGAAGCAGGACTGTATTCTGGAATCTAAGGAGTTTATAAGCGATCTGCGTGGCATCTGAAACCCTTAACTCACACTCCTTTTCAAGTTCAACATTAAAGCTTTGAAAAAAGACCTAAAGTGACTGCCCACCAGTTTCAGTCCTAATCCCCCCTTTCTAGCCATGGACTCAGCCCTGGGGTAAATGCTAGCTCGCTCCCTGCACTTTGGAGGTACTGTCCTGCATCCAGGGGAGTCGGGGGATGCTACACATATAAAATATACTGTACATATTATAATATTATATACATTTTAACATGATAAAGTAATTTTAAAATGTATTAAATTTTTTGTTCAATTAGCAGCCATCACTAAAACAAATATCAGATGCTCCTGCCTTTGTTATCACAGTTTCTATTAAAGAGTGACATCACTCTGTTCCTGTCTCCAAATTGTGTTTTTTGCGTGTTTCCCTGTCACAATGGCCAGTATTTTTTTCACATTATGCAGGTATGGTTGAGCTGTCACCAAAAAAACAAAAAAACACCCCGAGAATGTGATGCAGACACACCCTGGAGTTCATGCATGTAGAAAGTTGCTACAAATCAGCAGCACTGAGACCATAAATATTAAAAAGGATAAAAAGGTAAGAAAGTGTGTTTAAAAAAAAGCGCTTCTGATACACACTGCTTTATCAAATTTGGTTAAGATTTAAATGTACAGTGCTTGCAAATAAACTTTTGACATCCAGTGTGAATTGTTCCCTAACAGGAATTGGGAAAGTATACTTTCTACAGTCAGAAGCACTTCTTAGTTTAATGAGAAATGTGATAAAATGTAGTAAGCATCCTGACAAATATAAAGCAATGAAAATATGAAAGGCTGGGGGTCTGCCCAGCATCTGGGGGAAATTTGCCCAACCTCTCACCTCACACTCTAGATCCAATGTGATAAAATAAGAATGCAGTGCTATGATAAGCATAATGCAAAAGCTCCAATAAGGAAATGTGTATTCTGAAATCGAATCACTCCGTCTTAGATTTATATTTGAAATACATCTGTGTTTATTAGTATTGCTATTTGGAAGCTAACACAGTTTAGATCAAGCAGTTCAAAATAAATGTTAGGCTTTCAGAATGATACTTTCTTTGATACTATTCCATTACATGCCCAACAGAAAAGCTCAGGGATAAAAAGATTCAATAATATGTAAGGTCACTGTAGGTGAAATAGAAATAGAAACAAAATTAAAGGGTCTGCAGCAGTAAGTAGGCAGCTCCAGTTTTACAAACGTTTGGCAAACTAAAAATAAACTTTAATTTTTTTTCCCAGCTCGAATTCAATGTGTGCTTACCTATTTACTATCTACAGTATATAATAATACATGATTCAGCACTGTTAGTATAAAAATATATCTATTCTATAACCACTTGCCGACCTGCAGCAGTATATATACTGCAGCGAGGCAGCTTCTACAACCACAGCAATGTACCTGTACATTGCTGCCTGTTTCTGGGTTTCGGGCGCCTACTCCCCTTTGATTTGTCAGTTTGTCAACAGATCCTGGCCAATGATTTACTGTATGGTCCAGGACCAGCTGATTGGTTGTGACGAATCACAGCCCAGAACCCCGTGTTGACAAACAACACAGGGCTCTATACAGATGGAACTATCACTTTGTTTCTTTTCCATGCAAAGCAGGGAAAAAAACAAATAGATCTGTAGTTTTTGGTTCTGATTATAAAGTCTTCCTTACAAGTCTAAGAATCCCTATATGATGGATGGGAAATATTATTTAGATGGACCTGTGAGCCACTGGAGTATCAAATACAGTATATTAGATCGCCGGAATTTTACTCACCCTCATAAGGTGTGAATTACATGAGAATAGGCTAATTGGTCAAAAACCGCGCTCTAATATTACCGTGTTAATAGTCTATATAAGAAATGCTACTAATTATTCTATACTGCGATCCTGTTCATTTGTCAAAAAATCCATAAATCATCACCATAAGGAATAATAAATAAAATAAAAAAAAATAAATATATATATATAATGAATTCCAATAATGTTAATTTTGTTAAAAGAACCAATTCATAAAGTTCACTCTGTGAATGTGCAAAAACTACAATTATATGTTTAAGATGTGCAAAAACTCCAATTATATATTTAAAGTGTTAATTTCAATCTCAATAGATTAATAGTGTCAGATGTGCAAATAGTGCATGTGCAAATGGCACATGTGACACTACTTTAAAGTATAAATATCACACTCAATAAATTAATAAATTAGGATGTGCAAATAGTGCATAAAACAAATCAGAAATGAATCAAAAAAATAATAAAAATAAATGAACAATAAAAAATATAAAAATAATATCAATAAGAAATATAAATAGATATATGTAAATTAATAAAGTTCAACCAAATGGTTTTTCAAAAAAGTTCAGCAGGTAGAAAGTGTTGATAGTATACTCTCCTTTCCAGCTGCTTATGATGGTGTGAGTATGGATCTACAACATATCTTCTGAGCCTATACGCTCCTAAGGATTTTCCCTCCTTGAAGCTCTGCTCGCTCTAATGCTCAGTATATCCTCATGTGACCCATAGGGAAAAGAGAACAAAAGAGATATGGGGCCTTATCCAAGGTATATACGTATGCTCTTTAATGTGCTCTCATAATGCACTCACATGATTTCAAAAAACAACTCGCATGTATTATAACATAAACCGCTATTTGCTGTAATGATCAGCCTCACAGGAGCGCTGGCTCACTCTGCCTGTACTCGCCGTAATGATGATCCAGTACGATCTGACACGTGGTGACGTCACTGCCCCTCCCCAACGCGTTGCGCTACAGGGCAAAAACGTAGCTTCGTCTGGGGGAAAAATAAAAAAATATATAATTAATTCCAATAATGTTAATTTTAAAAATGAATGTATTACATGCAAATATTTAACCCTTGATGCTGAAGTCACACAAATATGCGGCCTCACAGAACTGGGCTTTTTTTCCGTGGGGCTGCATATTTGCGTACTTGTCTTTGTGCTGGGAGCATGCCGCACAGCGCACTCCCAGCACAAAGACGGGTGTCACTGAGAGCCACAGGTCCCGTTCTAACAATCAGGACCCGGGACTCCCTATTCTGGGTCACATGATCACTGTGATAGCTCTGATTGACTATCACATTGATCAGTAACTGTGAAGCCCGCCCCCCTTGGTTTTTTTTCTCTCTGAATGGAGGAGAGAGATACATAATATCTTTCTCTCTCTCCTTGCATAGAGACAAAAAAAAAACAACTGTTTGTAAAAAATATAAAAGAAATATTAAAAAATAAAAGAAAAAAATAAAGAAAAAATAATTAGATCAAGGTTTGATCTAGTTCAGTGCCAGGGTTAGTGTTTGGGTCAAAGTCAGGGACAAAAATCAAGGTCAAAGGTCAGGATTTTTTTTTAATTGGTATCAGTGTCAGTTAGTGTCAGTGTGTTTTAGGTAAAAAAACAAAAAAAACAAAATGCGCCCTATTGTTTCGGGGCTGTAGTACAGGTACAAACAACAAATAACATACACATATATGGTATCGCTGCGTTCGTGAAGAGCTGGAAAATGTATTTTGGGTTGTTCCTTGGTGGTGAGTTATGGTAGTAACAAAAAAAATTAAGGGGATATCCATTACCATTTATCACCAAAAGAAAACCCAATTTGTCCTGAAAAACACAAGGTATAATTCACCTGGATATACAAAGTACCGTATTTTCAGGCGTATAAGGCGACTGGGTGTATACGACGACCCCCTAATTTTCCAGTTAAAACATAGGTTTGGGCTATACTCACCGTATAAGACTACCCCCCTTCCAAGGCAACACCATTTAAAAACATCAGATTTTTTAATTGAAATGACTGTGCCTTACCGGTACTTAAAATCCTTCAAAATCCTCATGTACATCCTCTGACATCATAAGTTCATGAATGACATCTTGTGATACATTTGTAAGACAGTCATCATATGGATCAAATTCCAAATCAGATGGTTACCGCTGGATGTGCGGTAATACGGTAGCTTCGGCTACATACAGTATACAGTATATATACAGCCCGCTGGATGTGCAGTAATGTACATACAGTATACCGCGCTGAGCAAAGCTGGCTCAAAACAAATGTCCCTATGACATATTAATCTGTCAGCCCGCTGGATGTGTGGTATATACAGTATACTGAGCCAAGCTGTTTCAAAACGTACGTCACTACTGTAATCAGCCCGTTGGATGCGTGTATGTACGGTATCTGCGGCTACATACAGTATACACTGGGCCAATCACGGCGAGCGATGTATTCTACTAATGAATACAAAACCTGCTCGGATTGGCTGAGGTTGAGACATCATCAGCCCACCTCTCTGACTTAGCCAATCTGAGCAGGCTTTGTATTCATTAGTAGAATACATCACTCACCGTGATTGGCCCAGTGTATACTGTATGTAGCCGCAGCTACCGTACATACACGCATCCAGCGGGCTGATTACAGTAGGGACATACCGGTACGTTTTGAAACCGCTTGGCTCAGCGCAGTATACTGTATATACCGCACATCCAGCGGGCTGACAGATTAATCTGTCATAGGGACATTTGTTTTGAGCCAGCTTGGCTCAGCACGGTATACTGTATGTACAGTATTAGCACACATCCAGCCAGCTTGACCCAAACAAACTCAAGGTTCACATTTTATATCCCGCGTATAAGACGACCCCCAATTTTTGGGGTATATTTTTAAGTATAAAAAGTAGTCTTATACTCCACAAAATACTGTAGTTGTGATACTACTGTATGGAGTACGGAGTACGGAGTAGTGTACGGTTTTACTAACACATGACAAAGTTGTAAAATTTTACTTAGGCTTTAAGATTTGTTTTACCCTTAAGCATGAAGGGGTTAATGTGTTGTGTCAAAGTTAATTTTTTTCACTTTGTGTTGATCTACATTTTTTTTAGATGCACTCATGATGCACTTCTGCTTCCACATACACACGTGCGCCCACAGAACAAATAGCCAACCCCAACTCCTGCGGTCACAGCTGCAGCCAGCCCAGGGGACAGACACATACCACCATTACTGCCCCTACTGGCAACACCTAGAAGACATTCTTTAGGCAGCCCCACATGTGAATCCCCTTAAAGGGACCTATACACTGCAGAACATTTACCAACTCCCAGCGCAAGATCCCGCCGAAAGGCCAGAGGATCCAATCCCATCACGGCAGGCTATATCACATTGAACCTTCAGGGTCCTGGTCTTCCTTTCCTTTGGGGTCCACTGCCCTGGATCTGCACAGCACCCCACCAGAAACACCTTGGCCAGTAACAAACTGCACAGGGTTCTGTATCCGCAGGGTACAGCACCAACTGGTCGCATTATAGGAAGACCCCTCTTAAATGTCCATCTCAAGGGAAGCAGGGTTTGGGTACCATCCATCTTAGTGCCCTTGCTGTGGGAATGGATCCAGATGACCAATCTCCTGATCCCTGCTGAAATCACTGAGAAAAAAAAAAGTCCAGCGCAATTATGTGTAATCACCTCTGCTATCTGAATACCATTTAAATACTGCTGCTGACACTAAATGTGTTCCCACCAGCAATTCCAATATACAGTGCTGCACAATATGACTAATCTGCCATGTGCAAAACGTAATTATATACGGTACCTTTTTCAAATGTAAAAAAATTAAAAATGTGAAAAAATGTCCATGAATATACAGTATTATTATTCAATAAACTGTTTCCAGTCCACCTGCTCTCTAGGATTGAATCTTTCGTCTGTACCTGCTTTGTCCAGTCTATGAACGGTGTGAAATCTTTTATATTTAAATTTAGAAGGAATTTTGTAAATTATTTTGTGTTTGTGTCAACTAATAGTGTTAATACTGTTAATGATAAAAACATAATTTAGTGTATTTTGAGTGAAAATGCATTTGTTCCATGGTATTTTTGTGCAGACATTGTTATACTGACATTTTTAATTCTGTAAAATCCTGACAATTGAATAAAAGTGGCAGTTAGCATTCAGGGCAGCGATCAAGTCCTTGCCCCTCAAATGCAAGCCAAAGGAGGTTGGAGGAGCATTACTTTGTATACATTTTTGTCTACAAAAGCATTATATAAATGATATGTATTGGCTGATCAGTTCCCTAATCTCCTCTGCAACAGTGTGAACCGGAAGCACTCAGCTCTGAGTATTTCTAGTTCAGAACTCTCAAAATCCTAGCCAGAAATCTGAGTGCACAAATGATCAAGCACACCCCTATGTTTGGTTGGTTGGAGCAGAGGGCAGGGGAGACAATAGGGTATAATAGACCCCTGATGTTTCCATAAAGATTACCTGTCACCTGCCCAATGCTATCACATGGGGCTTGTTACATGGGATAGCAATAAAGTTAAATAAAATACATAAATAAGTGTAAAAAAAATAAAATATTTTAAACCCCTCCCCAAGTCATCCTAGCCATACAGTTGATTGTAAATGCATGCATTGAGTGTGTAAGTGTATGTAAACTAATTTCAGCAGTAGGTATGTTTGTAGGTATGTTAGGTATCACCATGAACATCAGTGCGCGCAATAATCCTAGGTCCCTCATTTGCAGTTAACTCTAAACTCATGAGCTACATATTGATTTTGCGTATAGTAATTTTTCAGCTTTGCAGGTGCGTGCAATTTTTAGGTCTTTACATGTATCTATATTATATTGTACTGTAAGATACATTGAGATGAACCACACTCTGGCCTGTATTCTTCCAAGTTACTTTAATAAGTCATTCACAATAGGTCACAGCCATATTATTTCCACCCCCCCCTGAAAAAAAATCACCTCCTTAACATGTTTCACTACATAGTGGCTTGATCACATGACCTATTGTGGATCACTTATTAAAGTGACTTGGAAGAATACAGTTTGGAGCACGGTTCTTATCAATGTATCTTCCTGTTATGACAAGAAAATAAACTTTTTATGTAACTTGCACAAGGAGCCTGGTGATTAAAGTAGGAGCAGCTCCAGAGCGTTGTGTTAGGACTGAAAACTATATTGTGTTTGTCCCCTTTCAGATGAGGTGGATCCATCCTGCCTGGTGATCCGCTGGCCAGCACTGGTACTGCAGCCTGCACAGCAGGTCAGTCATTTCCTGGATCTGTGAGGAGAGGCTGTGTGAGGAGCTGCTGCTGCTGAGCTGCAGGACAGCTTGAGGGGCCTGGGGCTTGCCTGCCCCAACCCAGCCCAGGTGGGATGTCGGTCCCTGGGCCTGGTTCTGCTGACCTGAAGGCCCCAAAGCCTGGGACCTCAGGGGATGTATCCGGCTTAAACAGGATGGAAGACCCTGGGCCTAGTCCTGGAGGGAAGAAGGCCCCAAAGCCTGGGACCCCAAGTGCCCTGCCCGATCCAGGAAGGAAGGAGGGACCTGAGTCCAGCGAGGTTAGTACCCTGGAGGGACTTAGTACCGGCCTCCGAATCCCAGCAGTGGAGGACCTGGGAACGGGCCCAAAGATGGGGGAGACCTACTCCCAATACAGGGAGCGTGTGGCGGCTCGGATCAGGCTGGTGGAGCAGGAGGGGGCAAAGCTTAAGAAGCTGTCTCTTGATTTGAAGTAACTGCGCACCTCTTACTTACGCGTGTGGTCCTCCAAGAGGCAGGCGATGAAGCCAGGTCTGGAGGCCTTGGAGCTCCAGGTGTCCCAACAGGAGCGGTATGTTTTGGCGCTGCAGCGGAAGAGTGGGGCCCTTAGTGAGCGGTATCTAAATGAGGCCAAGTTCAAGGCCGCGAGGGGCCGCAGGGTAGCGGCTGTGCGGGGCCCTGTGGAGGAGGCCTCATCTGTGGAGGATCTTGCAGTGGAGTTGTCGGAGGATGGTGAGAGGAGACAGGGGCTGGCTGAGCCCGCTGTGTCGGTGGAGGAAGAGGTTCGGCCTGATATGGAGGAGCGTGCGGCTGCAGAATTATCAGAGTCTCTCCCCCCTGGGCAGCATCCCACAGATTGGGGGACACAGATGGAGGAGGCAGAGCTGGCAGGTGGGCTCCAGTTTACGGTGGAGGAAGGACCGGAACTGCGTCATGCGGACTTCCAGTTTTCATCCGAGGAGGAGGAAGTGGACGCCGGAAGTGACGTCATCCTGCGCAAACCCGCCAAGCCGGTGGCCAGGGAGCGTGCCGCTTTCGTGCGGCTGGATCACAGTCCGCAGGAGGTGCTGGCTAAGGCTGGGGAACTTCCCTCAGGACACAATGGACAGGACTCTGCTACTGGGACTGGTGAGGTATTCTCGGGCATGGGGGTGACAAATGTCATATCTGTTGATGTGTCAGGAGCGCAGGTCCGCCCCACGGTTCTGACTAGGGGTCTCCTCTCCCCAGTAGTCCTGCCGGGCCCCGCCCCCTCGGGGGTTGTGATGGCTGCAGGTGTACAGCCTCATATTAGTCCTCAGGGGGATTTGTCTTCTGAGCCTCTAGTACAGGCTCCTGTGGGTCATGTCCAGGTGGGCTCCCCTGCCCAGGTGGGTGATGTCCAACTCCCAGCTCCCTGGGGTCCCAGTGTTTCACAGCCTGTGCCCCCTGTCTTGGCTGCCAGTGCAGTGGTTCCTCCTGCAGGATCCCCTGGTATAAGTGTCCCTAAGCCCGCGTTGAGCTACTCCGCGGCGGTTAGGGGTGGTCCAGTGCCCATGGAGTCAGCCAGGGCAAGGGCAGGCAACCTACCCACTTCAGCAGCCAGGCGCAATGTTGTCCAAATTAAGTGGACAGGGGTGGGTCCCCCCCTTGGTAGGAGGGAGGTAATCGACCGGATTCTGGAGATGGGGTTCCAGGCAAGTGAAATCTTTGCCTTTATCGCTCCGGTTGGGACCGGGGAATATGATGTCTCTTTCATGCGGCCTGACCAACTTGATTTGTTTTGGCAGCGGTATGAGGCCACTTTTGTGTCCAGTCCCAGGTGGGTGGGTTTGACCCCCCGGCTTTTGTCCCGCCAGTCCCTGGTTAAGAAGGTTACAATCCTGGTGCGGAATGAATCCATCCCTGCTGCGGATATCCAGGTCTGGTTGGGCAGGTATGGAGATGTGTTGGGGCCCTTGGGAAAGGTCCTGGATGACCGGGGGATATGGACCGGCGGGTGGACGGCTTCTGTTCGCCTCCGTGTGGTCGGGAATGTTATCCAGCATGTCCCCTCCTCTGCGTTCTTGGGGAAGGATCGGTTAATTATCTTTTATCCTGGCCAGCCGAGGGTCTGTCACCGGTGTGGGGCTAAGGGGCATTTTGCTGCCACCTGCCCAGTTGTACGTTGCTCTCTCTGCCAGGAGATAGGGCACTTGGCAAGAGATTGCAATATCATCAAGTGCAACCTCTGTGGTACGGAGGGGCACTCGTACAACAGGTGCCCAGAAGCCCTCCATAACCTCCCTGTGGGAGAGTTGGCAGCTGAGTTTTCCCGCATGGATGCGGAGGAGGCGGGGGAGGAGTTAGTGAGGGCTGCTTCGGCTTTGGCAGCTACCCTGGCGGGGGAGGTGGAGGCTGCTGAGGCTTCTTTGGTTTCTGCCCCATCTGTCCCAGTTGTGTCCTCTGTCGCCCCTTCTGGCATGCCTGTCCCCCCTCCTAGGAACAAGAAACTGCTGAGGGAGGCTGCTAGGGGGGCTGGGTTGGTGGAGGCAAGGTCTAGCGTAGTTGTGGCCGCTCCCCCTGTGCTCTTGCCTTTGCGGAGGGAGAAGCCTGGTAAGGGGCCTCAGGAGTCCCAGGGTTCTGTCCCGGTAGGGGCTCAGGAGGTGGAGGGGTGGTCCCAGGTGTCTGGGGGTAGGCATAATAGGCCTGTTCTATCCCCTGCGGGGTCAGTCTCCTCTCTGGAGGTGGGGGAGGTGGCCCTGGAAAACCGGTTTGGGGCTCTATCGGGGGATGAGGGTGAGTTGGATCCCACTTCTCCGATGGAGGATGAGGAAGCGAGAGGGCTCCTGAAGCGTGTAAGGGACCCTGCTAAAAAAGTCAGGAGGAGGGTTAAGAAACGTCCCTCTCAATTATCTTAATGGCAGTTCCCGCTCCGATAAAGGTGGCAACCATTAATGTTGCCAGCATAAAGTCTGTAAGTGCTAGAGAAACAGCCTTATTTTTGATCAGTGGGATGGAAGCTGATATTTTCTTTTTGCAGGAGACCAGGTTGCCCACCTTGGCTGATGTCCATCTGGCCAAGCGTGAGTGGAGGCGTGGGCCCTCCTACTGGTCTCTTGCGGCTGAGCCTTACAGCGGAGTCGCGGTGCTTTTTACCGGCATGGTAACGTGTCGGCGGATAATTGAGGTAGAGATCGGAAGATGTCTGATTCTGGATGTTCTCGTAAGGGGGCAAGAGCTCCGGCTCATCAATATCTATGGCCCACAGTCCAAGTGGGACAGGAAGAACCTCTTTGCGAGGATTAAACCTTACCTCTTTACATCCCGGCTGGTAGTCTTTGGAGGTGATTTTAACACCATTACTAGGCCCAAGGACAGGAGAGGCTTCACTGACAGGCTGGGATATGACAGCGTTTTTCTAAATGCTATAGTCAGGGAGGCAGGTCTGGTTGACGCTTGGATTCAAAGTGTCCCAGACGGCACGGGGTTCACCTATAGGAGAGGTAATAGCCAGAGTAGGATAGACAGGTTTTTTTTGAAGGAGAACTCTGCCTTCTCGGCACCTGAGTGTCGGGCGGTGGAGTTTTCCGATCACCTTATGCTATCTGTCACCTTGAATATTTCAGACACGCCGCTGAGAGGAAAGGGCATCTGGAGGATGAATTCGTCTCTGCTGGAGGACGAGGAGGTGAGACGATCTTTCGAGGAGTTCTTTCAGGCGCAGGAGACTGTGCTGGATTTCTGCAGCAGTAAGTCTGAGTGGTGGGAGCTCACCAAGGTGCGGATCAGCAGGTTTTTCAAGGCCATTGGTAAGAGACGGCAGTTTAAACAGTATAACGCCTACCAGCGGTTGCGGAGGAAGCTCGACCGCCTTGTTTCTAGCGGTGGAGATTCGGGGGCTATCTCGGAGGTAAAGCTTCTCCTCAGGCAATTCCAGTATGATCGGCGTGCCTCTTTGGTTCTGGAGAGGGATTATGGGAAATACCACTCACCCGACCCTTTCCAGAATTGCAAACGGAGTGCAGCAGTTAAGACGATCTCTGCTCTGAGGGATAGTACGGGGTCCCTGACTAAATCCAGGTCGGGGATTCTGGAGGTCTCCAGGTCCTTTTATGCGGATTTACTGAGTGAGAAGCACCTTGACCGGACAGGGATGTCGAGCTTTTTGGAATCCACGCCTGGTCTGGACAGTGATGTCCCTCTGGCGAGTTTGACTGGAGAGATTACTGCAGAAGAGGTGTCCAGAGCGATTGATAGTCTGGCCATTAAGAAGACTCCTGGGCCAGACGGTCTGACAGCCGAATTTTTTAAGGCTTTTAAATCCCGCCTGGCACCTCGTCTCACGGAAGTGTATAACAGCTGTCTGGATGAGGGATCTCTCCCTCCTTCCATGAGACAGTCTGCAGTTATCCTCCTGTCAAAGGGTAAGGATCCTTCGGCTATTGAGAACTGGCGCCCCATCAGCCTCCTCAATGTCGATAGAAAGGTTCTGGCGAAGATCTTGTTCTGGCGCTTGTCGTCAGTGGCAGACAGTTTGCTTTCCCATCAGCAGCATTGCTCGGTTCAGGGCAGGAGTACCTTTACAGCGGTGTTAGCTGTCCGGGAGGCTCTGGAGCGATGTAAGGCTGAAGGATGGGGAAAGTACTTGCTGGCGGTGGATCAGGCAAAGGCCTTTGATCGAGTTGATCACAAGTACCTCTGGCATCTCCTAGACCGGTATGGTTTGGAGGGGAGGTTCATCGGCTGGTTGAAGACTTTGTACCAAGGGGCTGAGAGCTTCATGTTGGTGAATGGTTGGGTTGGGCAGCCCTTTGAGGTTGGATCTGGGGTGCGCCAGGGGTGCCCGCTGAGTCCCTTGCTCTATGCCTTTGCCATCGACCCCTTCGTCAGGAGGCTAGATGGCGGGGCAGTGAGCGGGGTGCCGGTGGGTGCCACTGGAGATCCGCCTTTGAGAGTTGTGGCTTATGCTGATGACGTTTCTGTTTTCATTTCTGGACCAGAGGAGGCGCAGGAGGTGGTTTCAGTAATGGATCAGTATGCCGAGGCATCAGGTTCCAAGGTCAATCAGGACAAATGTGAAGTTCTTTGGATGGGCAGGGAGGGTGAGAGCTTCTCACTCCCGGACGCCTTCCCAGTGCCTCAGCCGAACATCAAAGTGTTGGGCATCAATTTTGGCCCTGCTGATTACAGCAAGCAAAATTGGGAATCCAAGCTGTCGGATGCCGAGGTCAAAGTGAGATGCTGGAAGGGGTGGCGGCTCTCCTTGAGGGAAAGGGTTGACTTGATCAAGACTTTCCTGCTCCCAGTCTTTTTATACGTCAGCTTCGTTTGCCTCTTGCCAGAATCGCTCTATGCGAGGATCTATAGCTGTTTCTTCCAGATGTTATGGGGGAATCGGCTGAACCTCGTCAAGAGGGACGTGACTTACTCATCCAGGCGGGAGGGTGGCCTAGGTATGGTCAACCCGGTGGTCTTTTTCTCTCTGATGTTCTTGAAACATAACTTTGGTAACATGCTGGCAGAGAGTCCGCCTGCATGGGTAGGACTGTTCCGGATCTGGTTTGGACCCTTTCTGCACAGTTGGGAGAGTGGTGGGCCAGTGAGAAGCCTGCGGGTCAAGCATGGTAAGCTCCCGGCTTATGCGGCCCCGTGCCTGAAGTTACTCCGGCGGTGGCATGTGACTGCGGAGGAGGTCCGGTCCCTCCCTAGGAGGCTCCTGGGTGAGAGGATTGTGGCATCTGCTTTCCATGCGCCGCTGGCCTTGAGAGATTGCCCGGGCCATGTTTTGAGGGAGGGTTTGCGGTTGATAAATCTGGAGCGGATCCCCCTGAAGTTGCGGGACCAGGCCTGGCTCGCCTTCCACGGCAGGCTCTACGTGAGGGGTAACCTGAAGTACCGTCCTCCGGATGACCGTGGTTGTCCGAGGTCGGAGTGTGGGGGTGAAGTGGAGACTATGGACCACTTCTTGCTTCAGTGCCCCTTTAACGTAGAGGTGTATAAACAGGTGGGAGGGTCTCTGGGTGTTCCTTTCCTCCATCGCATGTCGTATGCGGAGTGGGTGTACGGAGTATTCGAGCGTCGCATGGGTTTTGATTTGGACACCTTGTTTTTAGTCAGCTTAGTTGTCCGTTACTACATTTGGATGGCACGGTGTCAGGTCTCCATTCGGCAGAAGGTCCTCCCTGTTCAGGTGGTGGTGAGTGACATTCTTGGTGAGGTTGGGAAAATTCGGGGTCTTGAGAAAGACAGGCTGCGGCGTAGGGCTTGGATGGAGGCGTGGAGGAACATCAAGCCTGTTGCTGCGGTCTGTTGATCTCGGGTGATGGGAACTGTCCCTGTTTTCTGCCTCTTGCACTCCCTAGCTTTTGCGTTTCGGTCTTTTTGGTAGCCTTTTGCATGGTAGGTTGTAGGTGTCAGACGTGGAAGATCTGCGGGTTCCTTAGCCCTCCCCCATAGTGTATATAATGGTTAGGTGTTTTTTGTGTATAGTTTGGGCCATATAGGCCGTAAGCGGCAGGTTTAATATGGAAATTGTTTATGGTTTACGTTTATGTCTGAGCCATAAAGGCTCCTAATTATATGGTCTTGGCCATAGAGGCCTTGTACTGTACATATTGTATATAAGTTCCGTTTTTTCCTTTCAGGTTATGGACTTTTATGTTCTTTGTTTATTATTTCTCCCACAGGGGTTGTTGGGACTTTTTCAGTTTCTTTGTTTAGTTTTGTATTTATTTATTCTATTTATTATATTTTGTACTTTTATATATAAGTTGAGGATGGATATGTATGACATTAATACATAAATAAAAAATCTCCATCAGTGGATCCACTTGCTCAGCGAGGGATCTCTCTGCTGATCCCCACTGAGCAAGTGGATGACAGACCTTTGTCTGCTCTGCTGCTGCAGACACAGACACAGCCCACTGTCTTCTATGTGGCGGTCGGATGGAAACAGACTGCCTATCCATTTCCACCTGACTCTCATCTGATCCACCAGTTGGATGGGGAATGGATCCCCATCCATCTGTTTTTAGAGTACAGGATCAGATCAGATGCCAGCGGATGTCAGCGGACACCCGCCGGTCCATAGAGGGCTATGCCTTGAACAGTCCGGTCTGCCTGAAAAATGGACAGGCGGACCCGATGTGAAAGGGGCCTTTGTGTGACCTAAAATTAATTTTACTGTATTTGTTCCTGAAAATATAGATTTGGTAAACTGTTGTGCAAATATTGTTCCACATAAAAAATTCTGACTACATTTTTTAAAAATCTACAGGGCCTTTGCCCTGTAATATAAAATATTCTGGAAGTTTTAAGTAATTTTAAAGCCAAAAAATGTATATTTTAACATGAAAAATGTAAATATTGCTATACAGGGGAAATGTGAACTACCAATCCAGCCTCTGATTTGTCTTTGTTTTTTTCAAACACTAATATTAGGGAAGCATTTTTTTCTTACATTAATTCCTCATGATCTGTGTAACTGAGGTCATAGTAGAGGTGTGTCCTTTACCTATATACTCTTTGTTAAAGGATGATCCTCTTTCTACATCAAACTGTTGCATGGCACACTACAGTATACTGTATCCTCACTACATCATTTGAATAATACATTTGCTTTAAAAATGTGCTTGAGGTGATTGTAGCTATATTAGTGCACTTGCAACAGAAACAATTGAGTACTGACGTGATACTTTTTTTATTTGCACTAACATACAATTGTGAGGACAAGCTTTCGGGGTATGTCCCCTTCTTCAAGGAGTACTGCCTGGACCTTGAAGAAAGGGACAGACCCCGAAAGCTTGTCCTCAAAATTATATGTCAGTGCAAATAAAAAAAGTATCAAGTCAGTACTCAATTGTTTCTCTAAAAATGTGTATTTACACTTCACTCTTTTTCCACTAGATGGCACCAAAGGCTTATTTCAAATCATGAGCGATTCGTTTTTCACGCTTGTATATTAAAAAAAATATTTAGTGACAGTAATAGGTCAGTCCTACCAATTGCCTAATCTGAGAGCCTTTAAACATATGCAGTGAAAACAAGACATAAATTGTGAGCATATGTTTCTTAAAGATGTATTACACCCCTCAAATACATTTGTCAGCAGCTTTGGCCATTGTGAATCTTCCAGTCTTTCTCATGACACTACAGTATCCTCAGGGCCAGATACCTGAAAGTGATAACAGGTCCCCGAGTTAGAACTTTTTTTCTGTAAATCTCAAGACTTTTGATCTAAGATCAGATTTCTTGATAAAAGTGGACAGCGGTGTCTTGTATTTAGATTGATACCAGCTGCTACATTCCTCAGGCTGATCAAACTAATTATCACATTGTATAAATATACTGTGCATCCTGGGTCTCAAATAGCAGTGACACTGAACATTTCAAGTAATAAAGGTTAATGTAGAAATTTCAGATCAACAATGCCATTTTGCATGCTAGAATGTTATATTAAACCATAATGGGGGTTTTAGAGGTTAGCTGCTTTAATAAAAATATCTTAAAAGATCAGTCCATTTAAAACTTATATACAGATAAGAGTGCAGCGTTTATGAAAAGAATGAAACATTTAAAAGCTATGACACACAAAATTATATATCAAAGTGCAAGGGTGTATAACTGCAAAACGCAGGCAAGATATAGTTCTTATGCTGTCCCTTATAGGGTGAATTGAATTGCCTGGGCCCGGAGGAGAACTGAGAATTCCCTGCTCACAGCTCTGACTTCCTATTGATAGGTGTGAAGGAGGAAGATAACCCACAGGACCTGGAGCAAAGAGCAATAGGGGAACAGAGCCATGCATGACAGCTGAGGGTCCACAACGCGGAATTTGACCAGACCTTGCTTCAGATGAGTCCTGGAGTCATACCTTAAGAGGGGTTATCTCTTACATGCGCATATTGATTGTGCATCTGGTGAGTGCACAATCTTATACCAATTTTGGATATCGCCACATATCGTTTTTCTTGGTTATCACCGTGTGTCAACAGGGATTCATTTGATTCCCCACCTCACCCCACCTACTGGGAGATTGTGATCTGAGCACTTATACCATATCAATTCACCCTATAAGGGACAGCATAAGAACTATATCTTGCCTGCGTTTTGCAGTTATACACCCTTGCACTTTGATATATAATTTTGTGTGTCATAGCTTTTAAATGCGCTGCACTCATCTGTATATGAATTTTGGAGGTTGTTTTTTTGGTACCTTTTGTCTCCAGCAGCTTTTTTACCTTTAGCGCTCATTTATACCTATTTCACAGCATATTTAAAACTTATATTTAATGTTTCAGCATGTGCAAGCAAGATATAATACCCGTCTATTACTAAATAATTTGACATTCATACCCATGTTACTACAAAACATAACCAATACCATTAACCTTGTTGAGTTAAAGAGCATTTTTTTCCTACAACTTTAGGTACATAACTTACCTGTAATGAAGTATGTCTCGGTGCAGGCTACTGTACTGCTGGTTAACAGCTGTGGATCTCCAGGCCCAGCTGTGCTGAAGGTGATCCAGCTGGGACATGCATCCTCCTGACTTTTCCTCCATTGCCTGTAACATGATCTGTGGTAGTGCTCACCCACGGAGGGGTAATTGCTAGTACATAGGCTGCCTGCCACAAAGTTCCATGCACAGCGACAATAGAGGCTCAGTCTAGGGGATGTCGTTTTAGAATTTATTGCTGAATAACATGAACAGGAGAGGTGCTCAGGGATTAGAATACTCCAAACGATAGCAGAAATAACAAGAGGACAGCTTCTTACTCAACAGGAATTGGGCAGTAAATCTAGGACTCTATAAGAGAAATCCTAGTCTATGTAACATCTTCTGGTACTTAGTCTCCTACTAGCACTTGCACACCCAATAGTCCACAGCAAGGTCTTTACTCACAATGTTCCAGGAGATTTCTGCCACCCAGCATCCATGGGTAGTTTTCATTGAAGGAGACAAAAGATCCTTCTCCAAACCAGGACTTGAGGATGATGCCCACCAGCAAATAATCCTTTAGCAATCTCCTCTAGGCCCTCGGCCCAGACTGCAATTTCTTGTCTCACTAGCTATTTCCCAGAGGCAACAGCCCGAGGAGAACTGGAATTCTCCTTGGAGAGGAAAGAACACTCTGGAAAGGCCTCCCAAACATGTATCACCTTCTTAGCTACCTTCTGGATGCCTCTTTCCAGGGATTGGCTGAGACAAAATATATATTAATACTGGTCAGTTGAATTCCCCTGCTTTAGCTTCCAGAAGCTAGTAAGAGAAATCCAATACCCAGCTTAGGAAACAGTGACCACGAAAACAGCAGGTCACTGCTTTACTGATTTTAATGAAACTAAAAACTAAATTTAGCCAAACAATCTAACTAGAGAAGTGTGGATAGGGGAGAGTCTGATCAGTCACAGGATTCTCTCCCCCATTCACAGATCATGTTACAGGCAGTGTAATCAGTGAAATAACTATTCATAATGCAGGAGAGGGCAGGAAGGGGGATGTCCCCATTATATTATCTTTAAGGCAGCTGAGCACAGAGACCCAAGGATGTTATGCACGGCACCCAACAGCAGGAAGAGGACAGAGCAGCCCTGCAGTGAAGATTTCTACAGAATCCAGCAGTCTGTATTTCATGGGGCACACTTCATTACATTATTGGGGATAGGGATGGGGAATGTAGTAGGTTACTCCAAATCAGAACTATTCACACTGAGGACATCTAGCTGATCTCTTAGTTGAACACTTTATAAGTCTTGACTAACAGTAGATAGCAGACTTCCCTTTTTCACATATAGCAGCAAATAGTTTAGGAGTGAGCAAAGTCCCTTCCAGTAGTAGTAGTTACAGGGCTGAGCTCCTCAAGTATAAGCCAGTTACGACCAATTGCGACAGCCCAAAGTTAACGTAGCTAAGCAAAGTCCTTTGCAGTAGTAGCACTTGGACAATCTCTTTGAAACACTAGCCAGTGTTCCCTTTTTCCAGACCCACGCTGGCTATCAAACCCCAGGGAAGGTAGCAAGCATACAATGTCCCCAGGTTCCTCAATGTCAGTACTCACAAGGGCCAAGGATAGAATGGTTGCTTCCTTCCAATCTTCCAAGCAAAACCCTCCAGTGATACCAGACAGAGCCTTGGCAGACAATCCCCCTCGGTCAGCTTCCTGAAAAACAGGGTCACTCTCTCTAACTTCAGCCTCTCAGGTTGACCCACCTCAGGTCACATGGCAGCATGTGCCAGGCGAGGCAGCTTGCCTCCAGCCTGGCTGGTGCAATCCTCTCCTGGGAAACCCAAGTGCTCCCAGAATATAAATACCACTCCCAGCATTCAATGGGGCAATTCTCCACTGCAATTGGCCAGGGCTCTATACATATTCATGCTGCGCATTTGCCTAGCCCCTACCCAAATTCTGGAAGGCTCTCATAACTTCCTGAAGTCAGAAAGCACTCTGTTAGGCAGAATACCACACTGGATTTACCTGACAGCCTCTCTGGTAAGCAGAGAAACACAGCTACTATATGCTTAAACTAACTATACACATCCTAGCACTTGACTAGGAGAGTGCTACAAAAGCATTCATTGCATGTCTTATATGGTTGAAAGTCTACATTACAAAGAAGCCAAGGACATTGTAGAAGAGATAGGTGGGAATAAAAGGTGGACACTTTTCTAAGGTAAGTTGATATCCAATAAACACACAGTCAGTGTGCATACAGTTCAATGCAGTTCACAATTTATTTTGTCTCACTCCTTTATTCTTCCTTCTACTCTGCCCCCTACCCCCTTCCCTTCAGCTGATGCTCTTAGAAATGGCCCTGCACCCAAATGATTCTCCTGTTTTTCAGGGTCTTCTATAGAGAATGTATGTACCATAGTTTAAGTGGGGGCTTCTCTTTTAAAACAAAAGGTAACAGTAACAAAAACTTTGCACCAAAATTAGTTCATGCTGCCACAGTATAAGTAGTTGACAAAGGGCCAAAGGGTCGTTGAAGTGTATATGGGCGGGTACCAGTGTTATGGTGCCCCAACCAGTATTTGCAAACCTGGTATCTTTAGAGGATAGATCACTTTTTTCTTTCATAAACAAAATCAAATAAGTTGCTTGTGGATCAGCGGATAAGAACTTGGCAGATCAGATCTTGGGAAAGGATTTGTTGAACAAGAGTGGAGCCAATTTTTTAATTATGGTTTCATCTGTACTGACAGTGAAGTATAGATCCTTTGCACATACGTCACCTGTGTTACTGGATTTGGATCAAGCTTCCAGGAAAATATTTAGAGGCAGTGCTACCTCAAGTACATATGAATGATGGCTCCTTGGATGTGAAAGCAAGTTCCTAATGCATGAGAGATCTATGTGGAAAAAATATTGTTAGGTAAGCTCTGCTGTGCAGCCTTATTTTCATAGGGCTGGTTGGAGGAGCATCAACCAAACAGCACTCAGTGTTGTTGAGGGAAAAGTAGACAACCATGCTTAAGATTACCATTGGCTTTCAAAATCAGTAATTTGTATCCTGTGTTTCAGTTGTATGACCATTTCCAGCAACTGATTAACATTGCATTGGTTATTAATCAAAACCACTAAGGTGCCAGACATAAGACATTTTAAATTAAGTTGAAACTGATATTCACCTCTGTATAACTAGCATTACAGTTCCCACCAAGTCAACTTGTCTGCTGATATTAGAGATGTAAAATAACAAGTGACCTGAAAAGAACTATTTCAGGTTCTCTTCTGATGTTTCCCCAGGTGTGATTAGCTTCTATTGTAGAACTGTTTAGCAACCAGATATTTTTGAGGGGTGCTGAATTACTAGCAATGTACAGTAAAATCAATGACTGTATATGTTTTTGCCCATCCAAAGATTGAGCCTTCCAAACACTAGCCCAAATCAGGTCAAATAACCTAATTTTGCATGAATTACCAGCAGTATGTATCATGAGTTGCATAGTTTGCTTATTGAAATAAATAGAGGTGGTTAATTTTTGGATTTCCCCCTACCTATATTAAAATATGTACTATCTTGTTGGTCCCTATAATTAGCTAGTACATCTAAGCTCTGACAATATTTGTGGTAGTAATACATTACAATATTAGCTATAATAATAAACACAATGCTCAAAGAAGCAAAGTCGTATTTATTTATAAAGAAAGTAAAATACTAACAGAGAAATCTAAATGAATATCATAGAGCATATGGAATAAAAGAGCAGAGATGCTACATAAGGCCATCCTCAGTGTCTTGTATTCTAGCTGGGCTCAAGGAGGAGGCCATGGCAGGCCCTTACATTTATACCACTCACAAGCAACACCCATTCAATGCTCTCATCCCGGTGTATATAGTCCTCTGTCCAATGAGTTACCAAATGTAAATTATAAGGGCTGTCATTTCCAATAATGTGCTAGCCTTAATCTTCCAGGAAGTATGTGGTGTTCTCCATCAGGGAGCACTGCTATATTGCCACGAATCTTCTTGACCCAGGTCAGCATCACAGCCCACACCTGGCCACCTTTGATGTTGTTACAGGTCAGGAAATCATTCATTTTGATTTTTCACATCACCAGGAGGTCTGGGCTGATGCTCCTCTCCTGGGGCCTATGCAAGAACATCCTTTGGGAGATTAATTACCATTTGTGACCCCTTGTTACAAACACCCTGCTGTGTCAACTGATTTGCTTGGTGTTTCAAGATCTAGGCAAGATGGCCTTTTGATAACAAGACAGTAAAAAATCCATAAATGTCTGAAGAACAATGTTGCCTTCCAACACTTATTGACAAAAGTATGTTTGCAATTTGATTTTCTGTTGCATCTATACAAATTCAAACATGCTTAAGACAAACACGGATCTATGTGCAGACAAAAAAGTTAACATAAAACAAAACCAAACAGACAATAAACATTCCCCCCCCCCAAAAAAAAAAAAAAAACTTGTATAGATTAAAAAAAAAAAAGAAAATAATGGCTGACTTGATGGACCACTTTGTCTTCTTTTTTCTGCCATGGCTTTTCTATATTTCAATGTAATTGCCTCTTTAGTCTACCACACATACAGAAAGGTGTACTTAACAGACACCTTGAGAAAGCACACTAATTGCATAGCAAATATTCATTGGCCCCTTTTTAATTGTTTTTGCCTTTGTTAATGCTGCAAATAAAAAAAAAATAGTATAACAGGAGTGCTCCTGGATATCATCTTCTTTGGATCACTTTAAAATCTTATCTCTGAGTGAGCATTGGAATTTATGCTTGGATATTAAGTAAATGGTCATAATCCCTTGAGGCGGTTTCTTGACTACAGCAGCGTCCGACTACAGCCTCCCTCATCTTGCTCTGAGTGCCACAGATTCTTTTTATATTTATGTAAGAGTTTATTTATTTATTTCAGGTACTTATATAGTGCCATCAATGTATGCAGCACTTTTCATATATATTGTACATTCACATCAGTCCCTAACCCTCAAGGGGCATACAATCTAAGGTCCCTAACTTACATTCATACATACACATACTAGGGCCAATTTAGACAGGATCCAATTCACTTACCAGCATGTCTTTGCAGTGTGGGAGGAAACCCACACAGACACAGGGATAATATGCAAACTTCAAGCAGGTGGTGCCATGGCTGAGATTTGAACCAACGACCCTAGTACTGCCAGGTAGAAGTGCAAACCATTTAGCCACTGTGCTGCCCCAGTTCAGGACAGCCAAATGTGTGTGCCTGGTGCAGTGCTGTAACACCAACCTGGATGATCTAGTGAAGCATGGGTTAGATGTACAAGTTGTTGTATCTATTGATTTTTTAGAAAATTAAACTGAAATTGGTAGTGAATGTAGCAAGCATTCTAAAAAAAAAGACAAACACCCCACACATGTCAGTTTAAAGACTCTTTGAAATTGCAGCTAGTTTTCACGGCCGTCCTCTCTCCCCGCCATCAGCATCTTAAGTGAGGGCGCCCAGCTGTGACAGCTTGTGGCTTCACAGCCAAGTGCCCTCTGTGCATGCTCGAGTAGCTTTGCACATCGTGAATGGTCTCGTAGTATTCTGGAACCTGTCACGTGTCCCAAAAGACTACAGGGAGAGAGGAGGGAGGACACCTTCTGCTTACAATGCCTAGACGGTTACAGCGGATGTGGGAGCAGTATCTGCTACCCACTTCCGCTGTATCTGCGTATCTGCTACCCCCTTTGCTTCTCAAAGGTGCCAATCCTTAACGGGGAGCAGGGGGCTTTAACCACTTGCCGTCCGCCTTCTGTTTATAAACGGCAGGGCGGTGGCACTCCAGGGGCGGGTTGCCGTTCATAAATGGCACCTGCCTTTTCTAGCTGTGCACGCTCCCTGGGAGAGCGCAGCACCGCGATCCGGTGCCCGCTGTGTCCTCCGGACACAGTGAAACACTGATCGTCGAGCGGGACCTCTGTAAGAGGTCCCGATCATGTGATCACTGATTGGCCAATCAGTGATCACATGCAAAGTAGTAAGCAAGATGTCACTTGTGACATCATTGCTTACTACGTGTGAAATCTGTGAATGATCACAGAGGTTACATGGTACAAGGCTATTCACAACAGCCTTGTGCCATGTGACAAGGTGTGACCAATCACAGCTCACTCAGTATTTCTCAATGGCTGCAAGAATGCAGACAGAGAGAAAGAGAAATGATTGCTTTTACATCCTATATGGGTGTAAAAGCAATTACTGTAAAAAAAAAAAAAAAAAATCTTCATCACCCCCCACAAGTAATACAGTGTCACCATGGTGACACTGTACTGCTAGGGTGACAGTATGTAAAAAAACCAAAAAAAAACAATAATATAAAAAAATAAAATAAAAATGTAAAAAAAAGTTTAAAAATTATAATTTTTGGTTATAAACTAATTTTATTACTAAAAAGATAACGGAATAAATTTCGGCCAAGATTTATGATGAAAGATTATTTATTTTTATTTGCTAAATTTTATGAGAAAAACACTTTTTTTCTAAATTTTTGGACATTTTCATTTAAATAGCAAAAAAAAATAGAAATCCCAGCAGTTAATAAATACCACCAAAATAAAGCTTTATCTGTCTCAAAAAAATGGTAAAAATTTCATATGGATACAGTATTGCATGACCGCGCAATTGTCATTCAAAGTGTGATAGCGCTGAAAGCTGAAAATTGCCCTGGACAGGAAGGGGGTAAAAGTGTAACTTCTCCTTGAGTGGATCTACACTTTAGGGGATTTACCTGCTTCTTGACCAGAGCATTTTTTGCTATTCAGTACTGTGCAATTGCGCGGTCATGCCACTCTGTACCCAAATTAAATTTAAATATTTTTTTTCACACAAATAGAACTTTCTTTTGGAGGTATTTTATCACCACTGGGTTTTTATGTTTTTCATTATATAAACAAAAAAAGACAGAACATTTTGAAAAAAAAATGTTTACTTTCTGATAGAAAACATACTGAATTAAAAAAAATATATAATTTCTTCATAATTTTAGGCCAAAATGTATTCTGCTATATGTCGTTGGTGAAAAAAACAAAACAAAACCAATAAGTGTATATTAATTGGTTTCCATAAAAGTTATATGTCTACACATTATGGTATTTATACTGGAATTTTTTATTTATTTCATCTTTTAATACTAGTAATGGCAGTGATCAGCAACTTATAGTGGGGCAATCTGACACTAACTGACATTTAGTGGAAATTGACTAACTGAAGCAAACATCCTAACCTACAGCGTACTGACAGGGACAGGCTTTCCTGCTCAGGCTGTGGCTGATTTTTAAGGAGAACAGACTGTATACCTTTGCACACTTTTGTTTTGATGCATCTGGAATGTAGTTAGCTCATTTGAATTGAACTTCAATTAGACTTTAAATATCAGAGCTTCAGGAATGTACAAATTTCACATGTCATTGGCCACCAAGAAAATCAATGACACTCCTTTACTTTCCTGAGGAGGATCTATACATTTCATCCTCAGATTTCTGGTTCACAAGGTCAACAAAAGGCCGTTCAAGTCAGCTCTCTCCTTCGACACAACTAATTTCACTCTGATGTTACTTTGGCACTGTGAGAGCGAAGAAGGGTCAAGTAGAGCGCAGCCTGAGAAAAGGTCTATAACCAACAAAGAATATGGTGCCAAAATCTGCATCAGTTGTACTTCAGTAACACTACAAAGGATGGAATTGCTACAGAATAAACACCCCTGAGAGCCTAACTGACCTTTTTGTATTTAAATCCTGGACTTGCCCCAGGAAAAATAATTTGAAGTGTTAAAGGACCATTGGCCAGATGTCTTTTACAAAACAATCATGATGGTCTGCCAATTAATGAGATTACTGTACTACTCTAATTATGTGCTAAACTATAGCTTGTGGGTTTTAATAGAGCCCAGAGGATGTTTCACTTACATTGTGTTTTCATATCATATTAGTTCAGTGTATTTGTTAAATGGTTAGCCCACCCAAAACTGATCTGTCAGGGACTCATGGGATGAAACCTCCTTGCTGTAGGCCCTGTTTTGCCTTACAGTACCATCAAATCTAAACATATCTTGCCGCTGAAGGCAGAGGCACTCTGTTGCATTTACCAGATTGTAAATAAAATTTAAACCTAACTGGAGACACAATTGTAATGGCAGCAGCTAATGGCTGGACCTGGAATCTCAAGTACAGGGAGTCTGCTACTGCAGTACTTTAGGAGGCCAATGGTGAAGCCAAATATATATTTTGGATGCCTCTAACAAAAACTGTCATTCTCCTGGGCCACATTCGAACCATGAAGCAGTAAAATAAACCTATGGTACATTTTTAGTGTGTTGATGGTATCCACAGAAAATCTAGCCATAAAATAGAGGAGCCAGTTGAATGTTTCACAGATTGAACATGCACAATTATAACCAAGTTTAAAATTTTTGAATGTCTGGAAAATACACAAACTACTTCTCTGTTCTACTAATTAGGAAATATTTTTAAATTGTGAGTTGGTTCCAAAAATTAAATAATGCATGAGTTCCTAAACTCTGTGGCTAGACTGGAATGGGAGGAAAAAGTTGTAGCTGGGAACAGATCACCAATTACAATTAAAATATCAAAATACCAAAGTAGTATTACACAAGCATGGGCTGATCTATAGTTTTGTCCAATACAGACTTGTTCCATCTAACTTTTTTTACATTCTTTTAAATTTGTAATTTTTTTTCCCCTGGGGACTCAAAGTGTTTAGGCGTTAGGACAGCCATATTGGGTGATACTTGGAGCTTTATTAGTTGTTTATGGTTCAAACTGCAATAAACCCATGGTGACCCTGTGCTTTTTTAGAGTGGATCCAGAATGAAGCCTAAAAGTCTAACTCCAGACACAATGAGGACTAGCAAAGAAGGTCCTGCCATCTGTACACAGAAGAAGAGAGACGTCTTGGGACCAGTGTCTCAGTTCACTGTCTCCAAAGCAAACCTGTGTCACTGTCCTCCAGACTGTTCATGTTGAGTCCCTGTATGATAAGTCTGTTTCACACATGGATCTACATGATTGATTCCGGTTTATCTTTGCAACGACTTCAGAATTCCCCAGAAACATACCCTAGGTCTTTTGTGGTATTTAGAAAAGCTCACACTCCCCCTTCTGGACACTATCTCTAAGGTGATGTTCAGGGAAGGTAAGTAAACTTGCTCAGCGATTTTTGTTGTTGGCAAAGACCTTTCTGAGTTTTTGTCCCGAAGCTCCTATACATTTGACGTCTGTTTTAGCTCTGATAACTGTTTATGACCACTGCCTGATTATTGGTGATCCTTGTTATTCACATGCCCTGACCTTTTGCCTGTTTCTTGATGTGCCTTGTTATCCACCTGCCTTGATCTTTTGCCTTTTTTGACTGTGACCCTGTCTGCCAATTTTGTACCATGTTTTATGTCTGCCTGCTTCCATTTGTTACCACTCGAAATGTATTTGCGCAGAAAAAAGAAAATGTTATACTGGTGTAAACAAACATTTGATAAATACATGTTGATCCTG
Source organism: Staurois parvus (assembly GCF_062004578.1). Taxonomy (NCBI): domain Eukaryota; kingdom Metazoa; phylum Chordata; class Amphibia; order Anura; family Ranidae; genus Staurois; species Staurois parvus. The sequence continues at coordinate 80,985 of NW_028317852.1, read as the reverse complement.
TCAGCTTCTGCTCTCTCAAACGCCTTCTTTAATAGTGTGACCCTATGTGAGCTACAGACAGCTATGCTTTCATGCAATCCACTGCCATAGTTTGACTTTAACCTAACTTTATGTTAAAGCATAACAAAAAAAAATTCTTTATATTTTAGTTTTGGATAGAGTGTAGAGGGTTTAGAACACTTGTCAGTTTGTATTGCTGTCTGTGCCCCTGTTAGGGAAATTCATCCTCTCTATTTGTCCTTTTTACAATTATCATTGAAAGTAAAGGAAAATCCTCCAAGTTTTGGGCTGTCCCCAGAAAAGTAATAGAGGGGAAATATTCCAATGGGGACACACAGTTCTGGTGGCCTGAGCACTCCCAAGGGATTCCCTTAATTTTCAGGGATATCCTCTCACTTACTGTTTTGGCTATCGGATAGCAAGTGAAGGTAAATCTCCCCAATGGGGCACAGATGGAAAAAAAATGAATGAACAGGTGTTATAACTCTCACTTACTCTATCCAAAATGAAAAAAACATTCAAAGTACAGTATTGAAATTCAACTCTGTTTTTGCATCTTGCGGTTAGAACATGTAAAAGTATTCTTGGGTAAGGATGGAAACCATATATGGTGACTGTTTTGGAGGTTAACAGTACAGGTTTTCCTGGCTTAAGTATTAAGGTGGAACTACAACAAGATAATTTAGGAGTCATCTGAGCCAGTAGATAACGATACTACTTGTTATAAGATAAATCGTTTTGGAATCTATTTTGTAAGAATCCAAATATGCATATGTTTTTACAAAGTTTGTTAAATAAACAGATATTCCTGAAGAATAGATAAAAAATTCAAAGTATTCTGAAATTGGTTTTAGATACATGTGAAAGGTCACGTGAAAGTACATCAACAATGATAAACATAGACAAGCTTGAGTATGTCAAATGTACATGGCTTAGCCAAGTAGATAAAATACATAATACAATTTATTAAAATAGATCACAGAAATTTCCAAGCTAACACTTAATGTTTTGCAAAGAATGTCAATTCTTTGTAGCAGTAAAGTGGTTTATTAGTAAAGTTGAAAGTGAATTCTTTGGCAAAGGTCATGGTCAGCGCTTAAGACATTCACAATTTTGTGGTTGGATTCCAATAATAGCCTTATGGAATATTAAGAGCCTACTTAGGTGCTTTGGAAATTAGCTTAGGAAGTACAGTATATGTAATTATTTTATCTACTCAGGGAAAAATGAGGTAATGTCAAAATTCCCAGGTCTTGATGCAAAGAAAGTCGGTAAAGTGAGCAGTGTTCCCATTTCTAACAAATGCTAAATACTGTGTCTTAGTTATCACTGAGAAGTAGTTACTGGAGGTAATCTATACTGCATCCAAATTTACAATTTATTTTGTGTTTTCCAGGCTCAGAGTAGAGCTATACTCAAACTCATATGTATTATAGACCACACACACGACCATGTTCTCTCTTTTTCTAAATACCCCCTAAAACATTTTGTTCATCCTGCCAGTAGAGCCATTAGATAGTCACTTCCTTTGATAAGGTGATATTGCTCTACCTTCTCCATTAAGATCACTTCAGCGTTGTTGCCCCCTTCTTGCAGCTATAGCTGTTTAGGTTTTGGCACCATTGATAGAGCTATTGGTAAATACAAATGCCTCTCATCCCATTACAGTGACAACACATTGATCTGCAGGCGCTTAGAAAAATTATGTTAAAGGTTTAGTTCAGTTATTCAGAAAAAATTTAAACGTGAACTAACCCCCATACACCACTTCACCCACTCATCTCCGCTTCACTTACTTTGAAGGGTGATTAGCTGTCAGTGCTCATGCAGCTGGTGTAGCACTCAGGAATTTGAAATGCTTGTTTTTCCACTTCTTTCTGTAGGGCTTTTGGGACAGATCACAGTGATTCTGATTGGTCAGCACCACCAGTTGACAACTTTGTCCAGTTGGAATCACTCTGATCCATTCTGGAAGCCCTACAGAAAGATGGGGAAGAAGACCGGGTATTTCAAATCCCTGGTGTCAGAGCTCCAGGGTATGACCAGAGGTATGTGAACTGACGCAGGGAAACGCAGGCTTCAGATATGTTATAAACAATATAATTTATTAACACTAACAATACATAAACACAGTGCAATACTAAAACATAACACAGTGCCAAACGAACCAAACCAAACCACCCACAGATAACAATACATACAATGCAAGCGTCGTCAGGCAGGCCGGGTCAATAACAATCAGGCAGGTAGGAACAGGAGGAGCAGGCAGAGAGTAGTCAGGTCACGAGCCGGGTACAGCAACTAACGGGCAGGTAGGTACAGGGGGTCAGGCAGAGAATGGTCGGGGTCACAAGCCAGGGATCAAACAGGAGTAGTCAGCAGAGGTCCGGATCAGGCAGGGTCGGCAGCGAATCAGTCAGAGAGGGACAGGGATGCAGGTAACAAGATACAGGGGCCCAGGAAAAACACACACCAAGGCCCAGACTGCAGGTCTGGCCATCCCTTAAATACACCTGCATAATCAGCTTCAGGTGTTTGGCTGGCTGCAGGGTTGAGTCTCTGATTGCTGAGAGCACCCGCTGGCCAGCCCTGGTACTGCAGCCCACAAGGCAGGTGAGTCCCACCATTACTGGCAAGTCCATTCCTGACACCTGGTCTGTTACCCCAGCTGCATGGGCACGGAAAGCTAATCACTCATGAAGGTGTGTGCAGTGGGTAATGGGGGTGGGGAGGGTGTAGGTTGGTAGTTCACTTTTTACTTTTTTGAAAAAGTGAGTTTACATTTTAAAACCCTCTTCAGTCCCTCCCACCTCTTCTAGCACTCTGTAGCAGGGTGCACGATAAATCCAGCTGCATTTAAAATTAGATAAATTACATTTCTTGAAGCTGTTTAACATGCCGACTTGCTTAGATAATACCTCTTTATCATTCTAAGAGGAAAAAACTAGGGACTTTAAATCTACTTGAAATTAATGCTAGGCATTATTATTTGACTAATTACTGCTCCTATGTTATTATTTGGCTGTTATTGGAAGAAGTTTTGATTTTACAAAAATAAATTATAGAAAGCAGTCTGTAGTTCCACAACCAAACATATGGTCTGGGATGACCCCTGGTGGGAGGGCCATGAGCCCATAGCTCTTTAGCATTGGGGTCCAATAACGTTACTGAGCTTTTTCAATCCTCTGGTGCCCATGAAGAGGTCTAAGAATTAAGTGGGGTTTATGCCCATGTTACCTTATATTCCTCTGCATGTGACTGGGCACTTGAAAGTGATTACAGGTTCAGCTGGTGAAAATTGTACTCCTATAGTAAACCACCTCTACAGTGTCTTTTAACTTTACTGTTCCTGGCTAGGTCCTCCTTTTCCCTCAATAACCCTGTCCTGGGTTAAATGCGGTGGAGTAAATCTCTCTTGTGTCCATGCTTTCAGTATGTAGTGAAAGGAGGAAACCAGGATTCAATTTAGATCAAACAGATTTTCTTTGAACAGTAGCTCTTTGAATTTTTGTCAGTGTGTGTGAAAGTATCCATGACAGTTTCAATTACTGTCAGCTTAAGCTTCTCACCTATTCTTCCTTAAATGTCCACCCATTCTCACTGATGTTTGCCTGTTCCTACAACCTATGGTTTGGCTGGTACCAAAAAGATACTGCTGATAAGCATTTGCTGCTTTTTTTGTGGAAAGTAGGTGGTATTTGTGGGAATGCAGACATAAAGTCAGTTTTGACTAATCTAATGGGACCCAATGTAAAACCTGGTGGGGGATCCAGGTTCCCACACATATAGGAGTTTGTTTAAACACTTGGCCTCCAGAAAGTTCTACCCCCTTCATGACCAGGGCATTTTTTGCTATTCAGCAATGTACTAATTTAACTGGCAACACTGAACCCAAATTAAATTTCTATAATCTTTTCACACAAATAGAGCTTTCTTTTGGTGGTATCTGATCACCATTTTTTTTTTTATTATATATTTTATTATACAAAATTTTATTTTTATTATATAAAAAATTTAAAAAACCCCCTATATTTTCTACTTTTGGTAAAAAAACATATAAAATAAAATAAAAATCCTTCATAAAGTTAGGTCAAAATGTATTCTGCTACATGTCTTTGGTAAATAAAATCCCAATAAGTGTATATTGATTAGTTTGTGTGAAGGTCATAGCATCTACAAACTATGGTATACTGTATATACTGGAATTTACACAGCTTTAGATGCTATATTAGTAGTGGGCAGGGGCGGACTGACAACTCATGGGGCCCCCGGGCAATAGGGGATCATGGGGCCCCTGTTTTCTTGCCCAAACTCAAAAAAGCCTATTAAAAAGGTACCAGGGGCATCTCATAGGGCCCCCTATTGACTGTAGGCCCTCGGGCAGTGCCCGAGTTTCCAAATGGTCAGTCTGCCCCTGGTAGTGGTGGTGATCAGCGACTTAAAGTGTCACTGTGATAGTGTGATGGGCAATCTGGCACTAACAGACACTAAGCTTTTTCTTGCTTAATCCTTTCACACTGTCATGATGAGCAGCACTCGAAATGAGAGTCGATTCCTGGTGTGACTATAAACCTTTATGGTGTATGCAGCCATTCCTTCAGTGGTTTCTCGGAAAGAGTGTCAGTCTTGGGTCATGACGCAAAAGCTTATTTGATCTCTATAGCTTGAGATCATTTTCTATCAGTAAGAGGCTTGCTTGTTTTTTGAGGGGCACCATTTAAGCATGTAAGCACCTTATATGAACTTTTACAGCACAGAGCACTTTCATTCCACAATTGATTTTGGGACTTACTTTATTTATTTTTCATTCTGATATGAACTCTTTATTTATGTATGCATTGATGCAAATTTGTATGCTTACATTGGAGTTATATATTGGTCATGTGCATTTTTATAGGGACACACTATATTGATTGGTTTGTTTTTCATTATTTTATTTATTTAAAGGGACAGTGCACTATATATTGAGCTAACTAATAGACACTGGCTGACTTCGCTAGTGACACTATTACAGTGATCAGATAAAAAATTGCGCTAATGATACTGGCTGGGAAGTGGTTAACTATGTGCCTAACAATGTGTGCTGCTTTTACTCACAGAACTGGTTAGTTTTTCAGATCTCAGATTGGATTTCAGAGATAAGAAACTGCCAGATTGCTGTCTGTGTACAGAGGTCTGTGAGTGATGTGCCGATCAGCATGTATACAGCCAAAATCATTGGCTGAAACTTACTGGCAAAATCGTGTCCAATCTCTGCACAGGTCAGCAGTTACCCGGAAACAGGTGGCGATGTAGAGGTACACCACCTAGTCTGTGGCTGCCGTCTACCCACAGTACATGTACTGTGGGCGGGAGGCGAGCAGTTACAGATAAAGCATAGGCACCTTACCAGTGATTTTCCTTGTATAATTATTGGCCACACATTTGTTTCCATAATCAGAACAAAGAGTAATCATATATACACTGCTCAAAAAATTAAAGGAACACTTTTTAATCAGAGTATAGCATCAAGTCAATTAAATTCCTGGGATATTGATCTTGTCAGTTAAGCAGCGGGGGGGTTGTTAATCAGTTTCAGCTTATTTGGTGTTAATGAAATTAACAGGTGCATTAGATAGGCAACAATGAGACGACCCTCAAAACAGGATTTACTGGTGGAGGTCACTGACATTTTTTTCCCTACTCATCTTCTCTGACTGGTTTTCACTAGTTTTTCATTTGGCTAGAGTCAGTGTCACTACTGGTAGCATGAGGCTATACCTGGACCCTACAGAGGTTGCACAGGCAGTCCAACTCCTCCAGGATGGCACATCAATTCTTGCCATTGCCAGAAGGTTTGCTGTGTCTCCCAGCACAGTCTCAAGAGCATGGAGAGGAGATTCCAGGAGATAGGTAGTTACTCTCGGAGAGCTGGACAGGGCCGTAGAAGATCCTTAACCCAACAGTAGGACTGGAGTACTGCTAGAGCCCTACAAAATGACCTCCAGCAGGCCACTGGTGTGAATGTCTCTGACCAAACAATCAGAAACAGACTTCATGAGGGTGGCCTGAGGGCCCAACGTCCACTAGTGGGACCTGTACTCACTGTCCAGCATCATAGAGCTTGATTGGCATTTGCCATTGAACACCAGAAATTGGCGCCCTGTGCTTCTCCCAGTTGAGAGCAGGTTCACCCTGAGCACATGTGACAGAAGTGAAAGGGTCTGGAGAAGACATGGAGAATGTTATGCTGCATGTAATATCCTTCAGCATGACCATTTTGGTGGTGGGTCAGTGATGGTCTGGGAAGGCATATCCATGGAGGGACGCACAGACCTCTACAGGCTTGACAATGGTACCCTGACTGCCATTAGGTATTGGGAAGAAATCCTTGGACCCATTGTCTTGGACCCATTGCTGATGCAGTGGGTCTTGGGTTCATCCTGGTGCACGACAATGCCCGGCTTCATGTGGCGCCAATCTGCAGGGATGAAAGAATTGATACTATTGAACGGCCCCCACGCTCGCTTGACCAAAATCCAATAGAACACCTCTGAGATATCATGTTTCAGTTCATCTGATGCCACCAGGTTGCACCTCAGACTGTCCAGGATCTCAGTAATGCTCTGGTCCCTCCACCCCCCTGCCGTGCTTACATGAAATTTCACTCTCAAGTTGACCTAAGACATACAATACATAGCATTAGACTCAAAATCAGTTTACTGCAGCAGATCAAGCAGTGATTGTGATTGCTTGCCAAGGGTTACAGCACATCATTACAGCTTGTTGACTGGTTGCTAGAGATTACAGCACACATTATAGCTCACTGATTAGTTGCTAGAGGTTTCAACACATCATTTCTGCTTCTTGATTGGTTGCTAGAGGTTACTGCACATTATTACTGTTCACCCATTAGTTGCTAGGGCTGCGAGGGGAGAAGCTGTGATCTGAGGTGGGATGAGAGAGAGGGGGAGTGAGAAGGAGAGAGCCGTGTGAGAGAGAGAAAAGGGTAGGATAGAGTGTGAGAGAGAGAAAGGAGGTAGGGGGAGGAAGATAGGGAGAGAGAGGGGGTGGGGGGTGACAGAGAGTCAGAAAGAGAGGGGGGTAAGAGAAAGGGGATGAGAGAGAGAGAGGGGGATGAGAGAGAGGGAGTGGGAGGAGAGAGAGGGGGGGTGGGAGAGAGAAGTGAGGTGAGAGAGAGGGGGAGTGAGAAACAGAAAGGGGGGTGAGAAAGAGACAGGGGGTGTGAGAGAGAGCAAGGAGAGAGGGGTGTGGGGGTGACAGAAAGGAGGAGTGAGAAAAAGAGAGGGGTGAGAGAGGGGGGTGAGGGAGGGAGGAGTAATGGGGGTGAGATAGATGGAGTGAGGTGAGAGAAGAAGAGAAGGGGATGGGAGAGAGAGGTGGGTGAGAGAGAAGGAAGTGAGAAAGAGGGGGAGTGAGAAAGAGAGAGGGGTTTGAGAGAGAGAGAGAAGAGAGAGAGAAAAGGAGTGAGAGAGGTGGTGTGAGAGAGAGAGAGAAAGGAGGGAAGGGGAGGGAGAGAAGGGGGGTGACAGAGAGGGGGAGTGAGAAAGAGAGAGGGGTGAGGGGGATGAGAGAGAGGGGGGTGAGAAAGAGAGAGGGGTGAGAGAGGGGGGATGAGAGAGAGAGGGATGAAAGAGAGAGAGAGAGTGGGGGGAATGAGACAGAGGGAGTGGGGTGAGGGAGGGGAGAGAGAGGGGGGAGTGAGAAACAGAGAGAGGGGAGTGAGAGAAGGGGTGAGAGAAGGGAGTGTGAGAGAGAAAGGAGGGAAGGAGAGAGTGGTTTAGGGGGGTGAAAGAGAGAGGGGTGAGAGGGAGAAGGGGTGAGAGAGAGAGGGGGGATGAAAGAGAGGGCATGGGGTGAGAGAGAGGGAGTGGGGTGGGAGACAGAAAGGGGGGTGAGATAGAGACCCCTATCCCTGTCTGTAGTCCCTCCTGTGCCCCTCCTGTCCGAGCCCTGGTCTGTGGGTAGGTGAGTGTGATGCCTAGTACTTACCTCTGACCTATCCTCATCCTCTGTACAGGGCCACCAGTCAGCCTGTCCTCCTGTTGATGTCGGAGCTGGGAGCAGAGAGGAGGTTGAATAAGGAGTCAAGTCTTTGGGAGGTGCCAGGGATGCTGCGCCCGCTGCTGCTCACTTCGGTCAGGGAGGTGGTGAAGGTCTTCTTCCTCCTTTTGGTCCTAGCCACCCTTGTGCTACTAGCCTTCCCCATGTCCTCTATCTCCAGGGCCTCCCGATCGCCTTGTGGAACAAGATGCTATCATCTTGCCTGCACACAGAGGATGCTGCTGTTGGCACCAGATTTAGCTTCCTGCCACCACCAAACTCTCCGTGACAAGGGGCTCAAGCAGTAGCTGCCTTGAGCCCCACAATAATGACTGGGCCCAGGGCAATTGCCCTTTTACTCCGCGTTAAAGATGGCCCTGGGCATCCTTACGTTTCTAATAAATTACCTAGTCCATATCAGTATACATATCCAGCATGATATTTTTCATCATTGAGATTTGATGTGTTTTCAAAGTGTTCCTTTAATTTTTTTGAGCAGTGTAGTATAACTTTATAATTAAAACACTCAAGCTAAGTATAGACCAAGAAAACACATAAATGGATCAGACCGGTGGTAATTAGGTTTCCAAAAGATCTTTGCCTACAGGTTCCAGGGATGAAAATTCACCACTATTAATCTTCATTACCAGTTACACACTTCTCATTATAAGAATTTGAAGTCACAGGTCCAACAGTTATCTATTCAAAGCACAGTCATAACATACTACTAGTAAAACCCACAAAATAAATAACTATATTTGGGGTCAAAAACTTTTGGTGTACATGAAGTCAGAACATTTCCGAGAAAATGAATAAATCCCATATGTGAAATAAAATGCTTCCAATAAAACAACGGAAGATCAGGTGCTTCTTGGCAAGTATAGTATAACAGTGTGCGTTCCAGCCCTCACTGGTTACTTCATGCAGAAAGATTAAGGGAGAAATGAATGTGGGTGAGGGTGTCCAAACAGGATGGTTTCTGATTGTTACATTGGAAACCCTCAGACAGTTGAAAGATTGTATGCTTGATACACAATACAGGTCTACACAATAAACTAGACTTCATCCAAAGCCTTTCAGCTCATCCAGCTGACGTCCCAGTGGTCATTGCTGCTTTTTTCTGATCATTTTCTTTTTCTGATCTCAACCCAATCACTAAAATCTCATATAAGCTTGCATATGTCAAAGTGGTTCAGTCGTTTATTGACAGTCCACTTTTTCCAGGATTGATTTTATTGCTCTATACACAGCTTTAGGTTCCAGACCTTTACTGGCAGGATTTTGTCCCAGATTATTGTCAGACCCTTATTGGTGTACTCTACGGGTATACGTTAGACCATCTATCCCAACATGGCGACTAAACCCCTTCTGGCTAACAGTCATATCTGATGCTGATACACTTGGTAAGGAATGGATCCATTTTTTTTACGATAAATCATGATATCACCTCCCCTCTAGTGGTATGGGAAACCTTAAAAAACACGTACGCTTATTCTTACGATGCGTATATCTAGAACTAAACATACCTAGAAACTAGTATTTCAACAGGCTAGTTCACATCTTACTAGTCTCCAGGATCAGTATCTTAGAGATCCTGCGCATGATCGGCTAACCAATTTGAAACTGCACGCTAGATTAGTGGAACAATTAACTTATGAAAAGGCCAAACAAAAACTCTTTTTCACGTGTCAACGTATTTTTGAACATGGCGAGTGCCCGGGTAAATTACTGGCATACTTGGCACATATGGACTCCAGACCACCTGTCGTGATCACACTGAAGACTGCTACAGGGGCCCTGGTGTTCGACCCATCACTGGCTGCAGTGGAATTCCTTAATGAAAAGGCCAAACAAAAACTCTTTTTCATGTGTCAACGTATTTTTGAACATGGTGAGTGTCCCGGTAAATTACTGGCATACTTGGCACATATGGACTCCAGACCTCCTGTCGTGATCACGCTGAAGACTGCTGCAGGGGCCCTGGTGTTCGACCCATCACTGGTTGCAGCGGAATTCCTTAATTAATTCCGTGATGTGTATACCTCTAGAGTTAATTTCACCCCACAACAATTGCTGGAATACTTACAAACCATTTTATTTCCAAAATTGTCAACAGAACAGGTTATTATGCTTGATGCTCCATTGACTAAGGAGGAAATAGACATTGCTATTGGTAAATTTAAACCCAATAAGGCTCTGGGCACTGACGGGATGCCTCTTGAATTCTATACCCATTATGCTGAGATCCTTGTTCCTAAACTCCTGGTGCTCTATGAAGCCATTTTTCTGACCACTACCTTACCAGATTTTATGCGTGAGGCACTTATAGTTCTGATCCCCAAGCCAGGCAAGGATTTGAATATGCTAGATTCATATTATCCTATCTCGCTACTGGGCCAAATTGCCACTTGGGGTGATGGGCAGCATTGGGTTAATAAAAATGGTCTTACTGCCCAAAATTCTTTACATACTTTGCAACTCCCCAGTATATATCCTATTACAGTATTTTAAGGCTTTGGACCCGATCCTAAAATCTTTTGTCTAGGGTGGAGATAGACATAAACTGGCTTGGCGTGTCCTAAAAAACCCTACTACTCTGGGGGGTATTGCCCTTCCAGATTTTGGTCTCTCTTACTTGGCAGTCCAACTCTCCCATCTATATCATATCGATAGAACTGACAGAGCAAGGTTCTGCGCCTTAGTATCTGATACAGAACTTCCACATGAGATGCATCCATTTTGTGATATTGTTAGAGGTGATCGGGGATCTACCACATAGCCCTTCACCAAAGGAGTGGCCTTTCATTACCAGAGAATTTGGTATCTCTCCACCTACAAGATTAAAGCCCCACGATGTCATATAGATACCCCACTTTGGTTTAACCGACTGTTGCCTGAACTTCTCACTGTTCCTGACCACAAGTTGTGAACCTCTAGAGGTGTATACCTTCTCTCCCATGTATTATCAAATGGGGCATTAAAGTCATTTGAGGTCTTGAAGTGGGAGTTTCCCTCCCAAATTTTATGTTGCTCCATTACCTTCAGGTACAACATGCCCTAGTTTCCCAATTCCCTAATGGATTGCCATCCATTATGCCACTGTTGTTATTGGATGAGATATATGGAGAAGTGCCCTGTAAATTGATTTCTTCTTTATATGACTTTTTGCTTACCCCAGAGGCATCTGATTTGGCCTACTCTCTTAAATCTAGATGGGTGACAGACATTGGGGTTATCGATTATGAGGAATGGGAAGAAGTTCTAGATAACTGTAAGCGGGTTCCCCTAAATTGCCGGACCGCCTTACTCAACTCTATATAATGCATAGGGCATATCTCACTACAACTCATTTAGCACATTTTGGAACTGACAGGGACCCCTATTGTCCTAAATGTCATGTGTCCCTGGGTGCGTTTTCCCATTTGATTTGGCAATGCCCACGGATAAATGGATTTTGGGCTCATGTAGTCCAATTTTTGCACGACCATATAGGTTCCCCTGCACCCTTGGATCCAAATCCTTGTCTGTTGAGAATAATCACCACTTCAGAAGCTGACAGGCATTTGACTACTTTTTTACATGAAACGTTAATTAGGAAATTAGTAGCCAGTCATTGGATGCAGGCACTTCCTCCAACTTTGGAGGAGTGGAAGGCAGATATTAACAACACCCTACCCTTGAAGAAATTGATATATGTTAATAGAGGATGTCCCAACAAATATAATAAAATGTGGGATTGTTGGTTGCAGTCTATGGTAACTAGCACCTAGAAGAGACAGGTCTGTTACATCAGGACGTAGTCACTAGCCGTACCACCCCTGCAGTAAATAACTACATAACTATATCATTTGCACGGGTCCTACCATTCCTGTATACTCTTTATGCCACACAATTATTTGTACTGTTAAAAAAATGGACACTCATCAACACCAATTAATACAGATATGAAAAGCACTCAGGAGTATGGCCAAGGATATATTTTACAAAAAAATGGATATTATATTGTGTTTGTGTACATTATAATTAATTAAAGTGTATTTTTTCCCTAAAAATTGCATTCAAAAACCCACTGTGCGAATACCGTGTGACATAAAAAATTGCAAAACCCACCATTTAATGCTCTAGGACCTCTTCTAAATTATATATATATATATATATATATATATATATATATATATATATATATATAATGTTTGGGGGTTCCAAGTAATTTTCTAGCAAAAATACTGATTTTTACTTGTAAACAAAAAATGTCAGAAGAAGGCCTGATCCTAAATTGATAATGCCTAAAGGTGCTCCTTGAATATTGGGTCTCTCTATGCTGTGAAAAAGTTTCACACATGTGGTATCACCATACTCAGGTACTCAGGAGGAGTAGCAGAATGTGTTTTGAGGTGTAGTTGCAAGTATGCAAATTTCATGTGTAAGTTATAATATGACATTTTATTAAATTTTTTTCCAAGGAATTGTGGGAAAAATACAACTTAAAAAAAAATCAAAAGCCTTCTTTCCAAAATGAGGTCTTTTGGGGGTATTTGTACTGTCCTGGTATGTTAGGGCCTCAAGAAATGAGATAGGCCATCAGTACATCAGATGTGATAAATTTTTCAATCATAGGTACCATAACTTGTAGATTTCATAACTTTCACACAGACCAAATAATATGCACTGATTTGGATTATTTTTATCAAAGAAATGTAGCAGTAACCGAAATGAAGAAATATGCTTTTTTTGCAAAATTTGTTTTTTTCTCATTTATAGCACAAAAAATAAAAAACCCAGTAGTTATTAAAGTGTTACTAAACCCAGGACCCTGCATTCACTCTATCTGGTCTCCTACAGTACATACTATATGGAAATGCATTTGTTTTAGTAAATACTGTATAAAGTGCTAAATGCCATTTCTCAACAGCAGTTAGAAGCAGTCTTGTGACTTCTCTCAGTGTCCAGCTGAGCACTGGTTAAAGCTTTCTTTCTGCTCTAAGAGAATGCAAAACCCCTGACCTCTGTCTGGACAGTGCTGATTGGCCCTGTGCTGATCACATGCACTCTCCAAGAAAAAAAAAACCTCTCTACCAATACACACTAGATTGAGCATACACTATATGCCTTATCATCAGGAGATAAGAGGGAGACACTGGAAGAAGGGGAAGATCAAAGAAGTCAGGATCAATCAGCATTTTTAAACAATGCAGAGGATTGACACCTTAGGTTTCACAGTGACTATAACAAGCATGCTTTACTGCATATACAGACTAATTTTACTGTTGTGGGTTTAGTAACACTTTAAATACCATAAAATCAACTCTATTTGTGTAAAAAAAATGATAGCATGTTCACATGGGTACAGTATTGCATGACTGAGTAATTGTCATTCAAAGTGTGAGAGCGCTGTAAGCTGTAAATAGGCCTGGGCAGGAAGGGGGGGAAAGTATCAAGTATTGAGGAAATTAATTACGTAGTACATTTGTTATAATCATGTGTGTGTTTTTGACCTTTAACAACCCTGCTACCCTATATTTTTTGATTGATCTTTCCTCTGGGATGGTCATTGAATAAGCACACCATTTCACATGTGAAACAATGTTGTAAGCATATCACCTTTTAGTGAATAGTGAAATGAAATCAAGGAAATAGAGTGAATGGATACTATACTTGCATTTTGTTTTCAGTGTCACATGCTTGGCAATGGCACTGTTATATATAGAAAAAAAACAAAACACATACATATATATATATATATATATATATACACACACTGTATATACACGCACACACACACTATATTTGTATGTTTGATGGTTTTTATTTTGCAAGTAGACTTGTAGACTACTTTAGGTTTAAATGTTTTAACAAATGAAGCATGTGAATCTAAAAGAATGTAGACTTTCAATACCTCATAAGGTTTAATCCTGACCTCAAGGCCTCTTTCACACCTTTGTACACATAGTGCACATTAGTACATTGCCTGTGGTGGATTCCACACACCATACCAGCTATCCAGAATAATGATTTCTACTGCTATAAGACCATTTTTGTTAAGCTGTTTGATCATTTTTGTTATTGCATATCTGTAATGCCAATGAAAGTCAGGATGACATTCTATCCAGTTCAGTAATCTTTTTTTTTTCTGCATTGTGAAATGCTTAATTGCTAAACATGAGATCTATCTATACTTACAAAGATTACATTTAGTTTTTTACACTTGGTTGCCACTGGCAAAATCCCACGTTTCAATTATTACATGTAACCTGCATGTATAACAAAAACATATACAGTATCTCACATGCAGGGGTGGACTAACAACTCATGGGGCCCCTGGGCAATAGGGGATCATGAGGCCCCTCTGTCCTTGCCCACACTCAAACCACACCCAAAAAAGCTAATGAAAGGTACCAGGGGCATCTCATGGGGCCCCCTACGGGCAGTGCCCAAGTTTCCGAATGGTCAGTCCCCCCCTGCTCACATGATCTTCTTACAACCAAACAAGTGCTGTCCTGAGTACACTTTCAGGGTTATATCAGAGACTAATTAGTTCTCCTAATTCTTATGTTGGGACTACAGATCATTTAACCTTTATGTTGTGAAGAATAGACTAGGAGAGAGTTTGAGTAGTTTGGATTAGTGTTACTCAAATGTGGTGCTGTTTGGGTTCCACCAGTCTGCCCTAGATCAACATCACGAGTTGCCATAGTGTATGTGGGCTAGCGGTGAGCACTAAAACATCCATTGAGGCTCTAGGGCTTGGGCGGACAGCATTCATTGCTATGATGTTGGTGGCTGGCTCGGATGCACCATAGCAACACATAATGCTGATCCAGGGTAGAAGACGTGTAGGGAAGCATTAAGGAGAGGTCAGAAGTCTACCTCCTCCAGGCCTGCTCCACCTCCCGCCCTCTGTAATGCTGCTGGAACCAAAAGGCAGGGCTTTGATGTGAAGAGGGCACTGTGTGATGGGGGTTCTCATGTATCAGAGGAACTCAGATGTGAAAGGGGGCTTTGCTGTAACGGAGGGACCTCTGATGTGAAGGGACTGTGTGATGGGGGCTCTCATGTATCAGGGGTACACAAATGTGAAAGGGGGCTCTGCTGTAACGGGGGGACCTCTGATGTGAAGGGAGCTTCTGATGTGAAGAGACGGTAACTCCATTTTTGTGGAAAATAGTAAGAAAACAAAATAGCATAAACAAATAATTACATTATTAAAAAAAAAAACAGTAATTACATTATTAATAAAAATTATCTTTCCTTTCAATCACTGTAATTTTCTATAAAGTTAATACAATATGGTAACCTGGAGGCATTCTGTTCACAGCTGGAGAACAGAAATAGAAATAAAAATTACCTGTGCTCATACAAATAGCTTATACATATATATAACCCATTAGTTGCCAAAGGGGTGTGACCACATGTTAACACTAAAAAATCTTAATGGACCTTCCGCACACTTCTAAATACTCTTTCTAGCAAACTCTGCGCACAAACAGGGATTTTTTATTCACATGCATTGCGATACATGTTTAAGCTTGCTAATTGTATCATGGTTGGTGTCAGGGGCAGACTGACCGTTTGGAAACTCGGGCACTGCCCGAGGGCCGGGGGTCAGTAGGGGGACCCATGAGATGCCCCTGGTACCTTTTTCATAGGCTTTTTTGAGTTTGGGCAAGGACACAGGGGCTCCATGATCCCCTATTGCCCGGGGGCCCCATGAGTTGTCAGTCCGCCCCTGGTTGGTGTACAGAAAAAAATGCTTGTGTGAAGAATTCTGCATTAAGATAAAAATTAGGTTTTAAACATCCTCTGCAACAAAATGTCGGTTTTGGTGAGATACTGCCTAAGGGTTAATCATATCTATAGGGAAGGAGACACTACAGCTTTTTTCATGAGAGCCTTCCAAGTGCAACAGCTGATTAAAATGCATTAGTCACCCCCATTCAGTATCAGTATAGTGGAACACATGGTTTTTTCTTCAGCACAGAAAAAGATGGGAATCTGTAAGAAAGCATGTTAAAATCCTTGCAACAAAAGTAACTCTTTAATTACATCAATGTGGTTGTGTGCATCGTCCCAGGCTCAGGTTTTCCATTGATAGCCAACATTTATATTTTTACTGGGGTGCCTTGAGAGTTTGCAAATATTTAAAGGGAATGAAAAAATATTGAGAATGCTGCTTTAACAAATAAGAACTAGGAGGACAGACACCATTTATTCCACAGTGCCTGAACAAGAACCTTTGTGTCAGGATCACCAAGTATAATTTTAATGAAAGCTGCATGTAGCACTACCCCTTTGGGGGTTGCTGTTGAATTTTGGTCCTCCTATAGTCCTGCACAGCCAGTCAATGAGCATTCTCCACACGGCGTCCATCCACAGACAGAAAATCAGGCCTTGAGCTTTGGTTTTGTTTTTTTATTGATGGGATTGAACTTGGATAGGGTAAAGGGGTGTATAGGATGCCCAAGGGTAACCAAAATCTGAGGACAAACTTCCTGAACTATTCACAACTTCTCCACTGATACAGTCTCTTGTTGCTAGCCAACAACTCCTGTTGTAGTACTACAGTCCCCTGATGAACTCTTCTTCCACGCAGCAGTCTGTAAGTTCCCTTTCCTGAGCAGGGGATCTGGCTCCTGTTCCTTAAAGCAAAGTTTACAGTCACTAGAAAGGGGGCTAAACTGGTTTCCCTTTACAGTGCTCCTTCCCCTATCCACCCAGGGGGTGTAGGTGTACTCACCTCTACTGCACAACTTGTGGAATGGCTGCTGCTTCCAGGCCTATTAGCTGGGCGGTTCCTTCCTTGTTACACAGGAGGATCTCTCCCAGGGGACTGATGAGTCCCAAGCTTTCCTCCTCTCTGACTCCAGGCTCGCATGCAGGCCCCATCCCAGCAGGCCTCCTGGCAGCCTTCTTTCTCCAGCCTCACATCTTCCTGACTCACACTCCTCTCCCACCACCACACTCCAACTCCTGTTACTGAGCAGACTCTTAACAACTTTTATGGGAGTCCAGCCCTTGCCAAGTCTCCTGTTGTCTCCTGTTGGGGATTTGCTGAGGTCCCTCAAAGGTGCATCCCACTACTCCTCAGATCTATCCACTGTCTCCAAGGCCCTCCTCTGAAAGCCTCAGAGCAGGGGGAAATTCCAGAGGTGCTGGCTTGCAGAATCTCTCAGCCCTGACACGAATTTGACCCTCTTTCAATAGCCTGACTCAGGCTATTGCACCAGAGTTGATATTCAGCTCCTGTCTAACCATTAGGAATCTAGCTCCACCCAGTGTAACTAGGAGAGTGCCACATACAGAATAAAAATAGCTAAAAATATCATGTTAATGGTTATATGAGATTTTAGCTGTTGGGTTTGCATATACTTAAAGACATCTACCTGTTATAGCTAATATACAGCTCACTTTATTTAATGCAATACACAAATTATGGAAAAGCAAGCTTGTAAAATATGAAAGTCATATAAAAGTAATATTTACAGTAAATTCCAAAAAAAGGATAGGTTCACTTTTCATAACATGTTATATGTTACACCCATATAGAGGGTATAACATGTTACTAAATCAGCAGCCCCGCACCCTCTTATCCCCTATTGTGAGCCTCTTCCCATACCTACTGTAAGAATTCAAATACAATGCACCCGTGTGGGGCTCCACCCACTTTGCAGCATCATTCATTCAAAGAGTTCTATGAATTAATAAACTACAACTACCGTCAGCCATTGTGGGTGACGGCTTGTAGTTCTCAATGAACTGCAAGGGAGCTGTTCAGTGCTTTCGTAGTTCGTTGATCTTTTCTGTAACTTCAGTAACTGCCTGCCTGTACTGGAGGTATGGGCAGACAGCTACACTGACTGTCTGCAGTATATAAAGGAAACAGCAGAGGGTGCCAACTAAGTGCAGTATATAGAAAAGACTTTAATACAAATGATAAGAGGATGTCATCCACCCAGCGTGGTTAGCTGTTGAGCCTCAGTGTGTCTTCAGAAGCCAGGAAGCAGATGCCACTGTCAGGAACTGTGTGGGACACTAGGAACAGAGACCAGAAATCCTGAAACCACCCTGGAGCGCATGGACTGCACAAGACTGAAAGTGTCGGCACACCTGGGAGGGCTGGAACGTGGAGCATAACTTCCCTTTTTTCAAGCCTGATCGTCCATTTTCAAACCTGACGGACAGTCTGCAGGAGCCTAACATTGCACCCGTGATCTGGTGATTGTGGGTGCAATGCTTTACAGGCTCCTAATAAGAAAAAAAAAATAATGCTTTTTTTACCTGCAAAAAAATGTGCATTTATTATTATTTTTATAAAGTGAACTAAGCCTTAGGTGTACAGAGGGTGATCTCTCTACATTGCACTTATTTTAGAGACTTTGTTGCAGATTCCTACCTTTTTTTATTTTGAAAAAAAACAATTTGTCTGTGTCCATGCGCAAAGTAAATGTGAATGGGAGTGACTCTATAATTATGAATCGGTTCTAATGAGGTAAGTGGTAGGGTATGTATCCTTTTAATTGTAATTTCTTTTTGGGAGTATCTCACCAAAAATGACATCTTTTTGTATCAAGAGATGCTCAAAATCTGACTTGTATCTTAGTGCACACTTGTGAGAAAATCATTGAGCCAATCACACAAGTAGGAAATTTTATTTCTGTGTACAGAAGGCCTCCAGGTTGTCATATTGTGTTGAATTTGTGCTGCAGTTTGACTAACATTCAATTACATTATGACTTGTGTAGCAATTGTATAAAAGTACAGGAACTTATAGCCATATGTCCTTCCTGCAGCTCCCCAGCTACATGACAATAATTCGTTTTTTATGCTAGGCATACTTTATGCCTAATTACATTGTGTGCATGTAGCCTAAGGAGGTTCCTGTGCTCACCACCGAGAATGTAAGGAATCAGCTACTGTGGAGAGAGAACTGCTATACAGAGTTGTTACAATAATGCAGAGATGGGACTCATTGTTCACCTACATTTCTACTAACTATAATTAAGTAGCTATACAAAAAATGTGTTTGCTTTAAGAATACAAGCTGCCTTACTCTACTGTATTTGTGCACAGGCTCCACAAGATGTCACTATACTTACACAGTTGTGAAAGATCTTTTTAATGCTTTTTAGCATCTAACACTTAAGAATAGTATGCTGGGTAATAGCTACACAAAACAATAAAAAGTTAAATATATTTTCAATGAATAGAGATATTTATTAGGGCTAACCCCTCAAAGCATTTTATGTTTACAGCAGCCAACAAGGGTTCAGTGCAACCTTTTGGTTCATCTAAGAGTTCCTAGAAGTTCATTGAACATTGATTAATGGTGAATTGATTTCATGTCTGCAGAGGTGCGCATAATTTTAGCACTGCTGTCACTTAGAAAAGTCAGTGATAGGGATTACAAGCAAACAAATATTTCCCAGCACACTTACCAGCTAGCCTGCAAACAAACCAAACTGACCCTGTTTAACAATTTACATTAAAAACAGAGGGTTTAATTAAACGCATTTGCAAATATACTGTATGTAGAAGCTGCAGTGGCAACGTCAAGTTTGTTTGTATATTGTGGTCCTAACTGAGGTTTTGGGAGTCTCCAATTTGGAGCACATGTAGCAGTGGATAAATTAAGGGCAGGTTTCCCTGAAGGGAGCCCACTCCTCCTTATAGACACAGAGAGACACTGGATGCCCAGCAATAGCACAATGGCAGCTGAAGGCATTCAATGTGCCCCACACCAAATCAGTGAATAAACCCCAACCACCCCAATTTATAACCAGCTTTTTCAGTAAGGTGCTTAGGGACGGGCAACGCACATCACAAACAAATGAACATTTCTCAGCACACTTGCCAGCTAGCCTGCAAACAAACTAAATTGACCATTCCTGTGATAGGGATGAGCTGCCAGTTCAGTCTGAACACAGGTTCGGACCAAACTTTGCTTGTTCAGACATTTGTCCGAATGCCGGACTTTCAGCAAGAGCCGGACATCATATATAGTAGCAGGTTTTTCTCCTGCTAATATATATGATAGGTCACTTCATCCACTATCTAGGTTGTTAGGAAATTGGTGGGTGATGGCACCTTTCGCATCCTTAGCAACCGGTGATATCACTCGGCCCCATTAATTTACTGGCAGAGAATTCCCAGCCCTCCAGGTCTGCTACAAATTTTAAGGGAGACCACATGTAAAAAAACAAAAACAAAAATGTTGTAGGTCCCTCTAAATTAAGGGGGAACCCAACACAAAAGTCAAGAAAAAATGCATGGTGTCCCTCCCAAAAATCCACACAAAATCCTTGTCTAAGCATGCACCCTGGCAGGCTAGGAGCTTGAATTTCCCCCTCCAGAACCATACCAGGTCACATGTCCCCATGTTGATGAGGATAGGGGCCTCTTCCCCACAACCAGAGCCTGGTGGTTGTGTGAGGCTTATCAAAATCTAAAGGCTCCCTATAACAATAAGGGGGACACCCAGATACTGTCCCCCTATGTGAATGAGTAAGCGGTACATAGTACCCTAATCATTCACAAAATAAGAAAAAAGTAAATAAAAACACACAAATAGGGTTTGACAAGTTCTTTAAACATTCTACACGGCCCACACTTCTAATTCAACATCAATCATGTCATTCAGTGATGCAGATCCACATCAATCAGTATGATTTTGTGATTTTGTCAACCCTCTGAAAGAAAGAAAAACACCAATTGACACATCTAATCCCAATGACTGTTAGCCTGTAACTGACAGCTTTAGTGGATGACAGCTGATAAAAACAAATGGGGTCTCCATACTGATGTCAGAAGACATGACCATATTCAGTCTATTACATCATGAGGATTCCTGTGTTTATATTAGCTGTCATCTGCCAGAACCATCATTCATGTGTGAGCAGTCATTGAGTTGAAATCGTATTGATGATTGGCAAGTTTTTTTTCTTTTTGCATCAGTGAGTGTCATTTATGGTAATTGTCATGGATCTGCATTGCTAGATTTTCTGTTGCAGTCTTTTTATTGAGTTTAAAATAACAAAACAGTGCCAGAGCATCGAAACATTGATCAACATGAGGTATTTACAAAAGTTAATTACAATCAAGTCAGATATAATATCCCGTTTTCCTCCTGGGGAATGGAACACCCATATAATCTAGACCATATTCTTAAACCCTGAGTAGAGGTTTGTAATATGGACCAAAAAATATTCACAGAAAAAAAGTCGAGAGAGAAGAAGCTGAGAAGGGAGAAAAGAAGAAAAAAGGGAAAGGAGAGTAGTAAAGGAGGTACACAGAGAAGTCCGTCTTGCCATCGACGCGATGACGATCTTAAGTGTCTGGTACCTGCAGGTAGGATAGCCAGGGATTGCATTTCTGGATTTTCAAGCTCCTATTGACTTCAGTGTGATTCAGATTCAACACCTGCACTTCTGAACCTGAACATGTGTAATGTTCACTGAACCCACCCTCAACAAAACCTAGGTATATATTTGGCTCATTCTTAGTGGCATGAGGTTGGTTGAGCTTGTCTAGTCTCTCAAGTAAGTAATCACTGACACCAATGGTCACTAACCTCACATGTTTGGTGAAGCATGTTAGAGGACCAAGGCAAAGTCTTGCTTAAATATCTTGATCAAATAAGTACCCCCAATATACAAGAGGTTTCTACACTGATCACAAATGTAAAGGGGTACCTATACTGACCGCTTTTGTAACAGGTCACATTTCTACTGACTTTAGAAAAGGAAACCTGAAATGTAAACATTTTTTTCAGTGCTTCCTTCCTTATAAAGAGTTTAAAAATGACTTTGTTACAGAGATAAGGTACTCAAAAGAGATACAGTACTTTAATAATCAGTAAAATTTGGCACAGCCTTTTCCCTTTAAATGAATGGAAATGCATCAAAATGCATGTCAATACCTGCATTAAGATGCAGGTTGACACGCATCATGATGCACGTGAATGCATCATGATGCTTGTCAATTGGCATTGATACGAGTTATGAGGCACATTGTCATTCTTTAAAAAGTACATTACAACACATGCTTGAAATTCATGACAATTTACATTGATGTGCATTTTAATGTGTTTTCCCTGATGTGAATGGAAAATATGTCAGAGGAAAATTGCATACCCCAAAACTGACAAACAATGTTCTTCCACTGTCTGTGCCATCAAACACAGCTCCAGTTAAGACAAAGGGGTTGATTTACTAAAGGCAAATAGACTGTGCACTTAAGAAGTGCAGCTGCGCCAGAGGTTAGTAAATGAGGGGAAGCTCTGCTGACTTTCATCATCCAATCATGTGCCAGCAATAATGCATTTTTAAAAATTTCCTTGCATGTGATTGGGTATTCTCTGCAAAGTGAAGCTTTACTGGATGGAGCGTGTGGGTCCTCGGGCTTGTCTAGGGGGACGATGCGGGGCCCTTAGTTTCCTTCCTCTCCTGATCCTTGGGGGGGGGGGTCTCTCTTTGGGAGAGCCCATCAACCAATTACTTGGTGGTCAGCTTTAGCTGATCACAAGGAAAAGGGTCCGCCAGGCCTTTTGTCTACGTGGACCATGTTGGAAACCTTTGTCCCGGTCAGTAGCCTTGTGCCCCTGGGGATCAGGGTAAAGGTCTTACCCCTTTGGGGGGATGGACTAAAAGCACACCCCTAAGTGCACTTTTTTGTGTTGGTGTTTTTGCAGGTGCTCCTTTTTTTTACACTTAATGGGTTTTTGTTTTGCTCACCTCCGCGGATAAAGAAAAAACAAATTAGCAGTGTATTAGAAGTTGGTCTTCGAATGAAGGACTAGTGGTCAGATGAGAGCATTCATTGG
The DNA here is from genome assembly GCF_062004578.1 of Staurois parvus. Classification (NCBI taxonomy): domain Eukaryota; kingdom Metazoa; phylum Chordata; class Amphibia; order Anura; family Ranidae; genus Staurois; species Staurois parvus. Next base: position 58,127 of record NW_028317852.1, on the reverse strand, counting down.
TCAATAAAATGTTCCTTATGGAAATCAGAGAAGCGTGTCTTTTTATCACTTTTGTGAGTACAATATATGTATTTTAACCAGTCAATGATTTTTTGAGGATCTTACACAATGACTGTGTGCTCTCTGTTACATTTACAGTTTTTCTGAGGACTTCCTGGTCTGGAGAGAGCTGCAAAGGAGTGGATGTTTTTTCGACATTATGTTGAAGAAAGAAACTATGTGCCAAACATTTGATCTTTGGCAGATTTGTAGATTGCATTGCTGTGGGGCGCTGATATTACTTTATCAATTTTGGTTATTTTTGTTTGCTACCAAATCCATAAAGCACATTGGGCAGCTCTTTCCATTACCAGCTACCAACTGACATCTTGTTTGAATGCTTATGACTGTGATGAGCAAAAACTATGTATTCTGGGAATGATGAGAAGACTACTCATTAAAGTGTTTAGAAATGAAATTTTGCTTGATCATCCATCATTAAACTACAATTCATTACATATGCAGACTCTAATTCTAGTTTAATAGCATTGCAAAATGTGCTTCATCTGCTAATTTCTTTATTCTTTTAATCTAGGTCTTTGGTCTAGGACTGTCTTGGCTGAATAGAAACCTAATGCTAAATAAGGTAATGTCAGCAGTCATGAATGGTCATGAAAGTCATGGCAACATACCTTCTAGTAGATGTTACACTAATAACTCAAAATGCATGCTAAGTGAAAACACACTTTTCTCTTTAAAGTAGAAGAGAAGGCTAACTATTTATTATAATATATATATATATATATATATATATATATATATATATATATATATACACACACACTATATTGGAACACCCCTTCAAATCATTAGATTCAGGTATTACAATCATCTCCATGGCCACAGGTGTTGTATAAAATCAAGCACCTAGGCATGCAGACTGCTTCTACAAACATTTGTAAAAGAATGGGATGCTCTCAGGAGCTCAGTGCATTCAAGCGTGGTACCGTGACAGGTTGCCACCTGTGCAATAAGTCCATCCGTGAAATTTCCTTGCTACTAAATGTTCCACAGTCAAATGTTAGTGGTATTATAACAAAGTGGAAGCAACTGGGAACAACAGCAACTCGAGGTACTAGGCCTTGTAAAATGACAGAGCAGGGTCAGCGCATGCTAAAGCGCACAGTGTGTAGAAGTCGCTGTCTGCAGAGTCAATAGCTAAAGATCTCCAAACTTCGTGTGACCTTCAAATTAGCACAACAACAATGCGTAGATAGCTTCATGGAATGGGTTTCCATGGCCAAGCAGCTGCATCCAAACCTTACATCACCAAGTGCAATACAAAGTGTCAGATGCAGTGGTGTAAAGCATGCCACCACTGGACTCCAGAGCAGTGGAGACGTGTTCTCTGGAGTGATGAATTGCACTTCTTTGTCTGGCAATCCGATGGACGTGTCTGGGTTTGGTGGTTGCCAGGAAAACAGTACTTGCTTGACTGTGATGTCATCATGGAGGAGTAGAAGAGGACTCCAGTGGCAAGGTGATGGACTGGCCAAGCATGTCTCCAGACCTAATCCCTATTGAGCATCTGTGGGGCATCCTCAAAAGGAAGGTAGAGGGGCGCAAGGTCTCTAACATCCACCAGCTCAATGATGTCGTCATGGAGGAGTGGAAGAGACCTCCAGTGGCAACCAGTGAAGCTGTGGAGAGCTCCATGCCCAAGAGGGTTAAGGCAGTGCTGGAAAATAATGGTGGCCACACAAAATATTGACAGTTTGGGCCCAGCTTGGACATTTTCACTTAGGGGTGTACTTACTTTTGTTGCCAGCGGTTAGACATTAATGGCTGCGTGTTGAGTTATTTTGAGGGGACAGCAAATTTACACTGTTATACAAGCTGTACACTCAATACTTTACATTGTAGCAAAGTGTCATTTCCTCAGTGTTGTGGAAAGATATAATAAAATGTTTGCAAAAACGTGAGGGGGTGAACTCACTTCTGTGAGATACTATATATATATATTACTTATATAGCGCCAACAATTTCCACTGCGCTTTACATATATACAGTATATTGTACATTCAAACCAATCACTGCCCTCAAGGAGCTTACAATCTAAGGACTCTAACTTACATACTAGGGCCAATTTACCTACCAGCATGTTTTTGGAGTGTGGAAGGAAACTGGAGTACCCGGAGGAAACCAACGCAGACACAGATAGAACATGCAAACTACAAGCAGGTAGTGCCGTGGTTGAGATTCCAACCGACATCTCTATACTGCCTGGCAGAAGTGCTAACCACTGTGCCATTTAAATATTCCCTCCACATTTCTCTTCATAGCTTTGTATGCCCTTTATCACCAATCACTGTGTAAATACATTTTCTCAGTGTCTTACACATGCAATTACGTAACCACAAAGCTCCAGGTCTTCTCGCAGCTGCCAGGAGACTCTTGTCACATGGATGTAATGTCAGCGATCCCAGAGGATTCAAGGCTTTCACTAAAAGTGCATTTCCTTTTTTATGGCCAAATTGTGATAACATCTCCTTTATATTTATTACATGCTACTATTCTCATAGCATAACTTAAAAAATATAAAAAACTGAAGCTTACCTTTTTTAGATACTCTTTTCTGGAAACTCCTGGATTGAAAAATCCTACTTTTGATTATGAAGGAGCTGGGGAGCTCTGTTAGTTACAGTATTGTAAATTAAATTTAAACACTGTGGGGGAGATTTACTAAAACTGGATTACACAGAATCTGGTGCAGCTCTGCATAAAAACCAATCACCTTCCAGGTTTTATTGCCAAATCGTAACTGAACAAGCTGAAGTTAGAAGCTGATTGGCTACCTTGCACAGCTGCACGAGATTCTGAGTGCAACCATTTTAATAACTCCCCCCTGTCTGTCGTAACAAAGAGCTAAAGATTTAGAAGCTTTAAAAAAAATAATTTTTTTAGGTATGCTGTGTGAATGGGAACATATAACAAACATATGTTGTGGATTGATCAGGATTGTTTGCCTGAGCGGTATACCTTTTGTTCTTTGGATTCTGGGACATGTGACAGGTCCCAGAAGACTACGGGGCCATTCACAAAACACAGCGCTTCTTGCGTATGCACAGTGGGCACCCGGATGTGAAGCTCTCAGAGCTGGGTGCCCATACTAAAGATGCTAATGCCAGGGAGAAAAGACAACCGGTGAAACCAGCGGTGCTGAGGACACCGCTGGACTGAGGGACAGGTAAGTGACTGTATTTTAAAAGTCAGCAGCTACAGTATTTGTAGCTGCTGACTTTTATTTTTTCTTTTCAGCTGAAACTCCACTTTAAGGTACATTGTTTTCTCAAAAGGCAAATAATAAATTAAAAATAGATTGCTTAGAACAGGGTTTTTCAACCAGGGTTCCATGGATCCATAGGGTTCCTCCTGAGGTTGCTAGGGGTTCCTTGAGCAATGAGTAATTTCAGCCTCTCAGATAGGTTCCCACTGACAACACTGATCTTTTTAGCTATCTGTAAGGGGGTAATTCTTCCCTGTAACCACAAGTATAAGGAGCATTCTTCCCACTGACCATCACACTAATATATCACGAGTTGTAGATATAGTCATTTTTAACAGGGGTTTCCTGAGACTGGAAAGTTATTTCAAGGTTCCTCTGTGCTGAAAAAGTTGACAAAGGCTAGCTTAGAATCATCACTCCATTAATCTAACATTTACTAAAACAGTCATTAATAAAATACAAATTATTCTTGTAAGTGTATTTTTGCCAAGAATATTCACTTATCTACTTATTTAAGTAAAGGTGGACAGGGGTTTTAAACATTTTCTACTCAATCCAAAACTAAAAATATGGATTAAAATAAACTTTAAATAACTTTTGATATGTTTCTTTTTTACAGGTCTTTTAAAGTTAATAGAAGTATCAGTTGTGCGAATGCGTGAATAGACTTGCATACAAATCATTAGTGTTTTAAATAATTATTTTTCATTTTGAATTTGCATCCTCAACGACAATTACATGTGTTTGCACATGTAAGCAAACATGACACTCCACCAGTTGGCAGTTATAATTCAATTAAATTTTCCTATGACTTCCTGACATGACATAAATGTTTGTATATAAAATGTCAGTTGTATTCAACTGTAAGTAAAAGGAGCCACAGTTAAAAAATGTAGGCTCATTACCCCCTCCGTCCTGGCATCTTTTGAAATTGTTTTGAACATCCAGAGGGTGGGAAGGTTCGGGGATCATGTGACTACTGTGATTGACTGGCACATCAGTCACATAATTGGGATCTGGTTCCTTTGGCTATCAATTGTTAGTAGGGACAGAGAGCTGTCTTTGATAGCTTGTTCTCTATGCTGGGAGCAGGCAGTGAATGCGCTCCCAGCACACAAATATCGGCCTAATGATACATACAGTATGTGTGGAATGTGGGCATTAAAGCCCACGCTTTTGCTGCCGTTTATATGTGTTACGCAGGTGGCAAAATAATAAATATCTCAATTTCATAACTCTAACAACCATCAAAAATAAAATAATGTAGAATGTTATCGGATTACTTATTCAACAGTTTTTTTTTTATTGCTGTCTTTATCCCTGTTGAGATCATTTCTTCCAGCCTCTCCTGCAGTTGACAGGACTCGCTCAAGAGGAATTGCTCAAACACGCCAAAAGCGAATATAACATTTGTTTTAAATAAAGTGGGTAAGGGTTAGAATTCCATCTGTGTCACCATTTGCCTGATTTCATCGATCCATGTGTGGTCACCAAGAACTGAAGTGGAAAGTCCCCAACAGGGACAGTGAGAGTAGTAACGCCTGATAGAGGTGCCAACCCTTCCCCACCCTATCCAAATCATTAAAAAGTTTGGCTATAGTTGAGGGTTTTAATCATAATCTGTAATCATTTGAAATTAAATTGGTGGACTAGGAAGCAGAAATTGTTGGCTTCAAGACAATTTTTTTTACTCTCTTTTTTTATTTGCTTTATTTCTGATCTCTTTCCTATGGTCTTGCCATTTATGGGTCTTTTATAAAAAGAGAAAGATAGTAAGGCTAAGTGCACACAGACATTGGATGCAGACACACCTTCTTTGTCCATTCAGTAGGCAATGGAAAAAAAAACTTTGGTTGTCTCCTATGTGTGAATCTTTCCCAGATAGGATGCAGATTGAGGAGCAAGGACTGCAACATATACAGAAGAGCTTCATTATGACCACAGTGTACAAGCTAATTCCCCATTGAGCACTTGTATATATTAAGGCTTTTAGCTCAATAACACTTTTGCAGAACAAAATCCAGGGGGCACTCATCGGGTGTCGGGAAGATATACTTAACCCTGAAGTTTAACAATCAAGCATAGACTTCTAAATTAACAGAAATAATAGAGGAGATTATTTGAGGTAATGAGCAGTCTTTCGGGAATTACAGGTATTCTGGAAGTTATGAGTCAACGCAGTTTAGTATTGGAAGAAAAAAAGGAGACTCCCTATACTATTTAACATGTGCATGGTAATATCTGTAGTATAGAGGCAGAGGGAATGCCCTTCCTTCAGGAATTATGTGTTTCCACATGCAACAAGTTGTTAACTAGTATATTCAATACTTTGGAATACATTGACGTGAACTAATTTGAATAGTTATTCACTTACTTTAACAGTCAAATTAAACAGTGAGTAAAAAATACACATGTAGTGCAATGGAAAGTAAGCTGGCCATAAAACCTAAAGTAATAAAGAGACCAGTATCAGCTTAAAGTATAAGTAATGGCAAAGGTTTTTTTATAGGTTTGCAAAGGGAAGAAGGATTAGAATATCTCTCAGGATTTTATTGCTGTCTGTGCGCCTGTGAGATTCACTCTCTACATTTGTCCTCTCTATTATTATTATAAAGTGAAAGTAAAAGGAAAATCCCAAATTTTGGGATGTCATCAGAACGGGAATAGTGAGGAAATCTTCCAATTAGGACACTACTGTAGCTCTGGTGACCCTGGTGACCAGGGATTCCCTAACTTGGAGGGATTTTCCCACAGTTCCTGTTAGGCTATGGGAGAGGAAGTAAAGAAAAATCTCCCTAACGGGACACAGATGGCAAAAATATACCCTACTCTATACACAACAAAATAAGATGTGTTGCCTTTACGTCAACTTTAATTTGAGGAAGAAATATTTTATTATGCTATTTTCTACTGGTTCAATCTGTTATTTAGTTCCAGACCCTTCCATAAATTCGCTTGACAAAACAGATCCCATTGTCTAAAGTGAAAGGTGTCTCTTTTTAGAAGAAAATTAGCTGCAAAAACATAATTTTTCTTGCATTCCTTCATAACTGATATGTGTTGGAATTGTATACGTTAAGGGTTGTAAAAAAACAATTACATAGCTATTCGCTCTGTAAAAGTGCGTGTAAATTTGTAAAAAAAAAGTTGTTATTAGGCTAGTTCCTATTCTGGTAAAATATTTTTCATTGATTTAAAATAAAAAGTACCCTATTTGGCCACTAGTTGGCACTATGTATCACAGGAAACACACACCACACTTAGTGCCATCTAGTGACCAAATGTAGTATTTTCCATTTGAAATGATGAAAAACTGACAACAAGGGAAATAACCTAACTTTTTTTTACCCCATTCACACAGAACAAATGTTTGTGCCCTTTCACTGGGTGAATTGTTTGCAGATTTTCCCCTAAATATATCCCTATGAGTTCCTTACATTTAGCAGAAGGGTCATTTGAAACATTAAAATCATTTAAGATGACAAACATCTGTAACAGGTACTTGCAAATTATAGATAAAGGGCAAATACTAAGACAAGTCCTGTAAAGCAACTCTGTCATTTAAAAAAAAATTGCAATCACACTGTGTTTGCTTTCTACTGTGGGTGTCAACATAACAATAATGACACAACACAACATTAATGACACCCCAAATGCAGGTCACAAAGTTAGTGTGTTTGCCTTTATCAGATCTCACCCAATCACATGGTACAAAACTACCATGCAATCTGGTTGCAGTGTGTCTCCAAAAAAAGGTGCATGCACATCTTTGATGCGATGAGGTGCAAAGGAGCCCATTCAAAATGAATGGGCTCAAATTGCATCATATTGAATCACATGTGAATTGCATAGGAATGTGGTGCAGTTCCTGTGCGATTCACATGTGGTTCATAGCGTGAAACAGGGCTTAAGGTCAGTGGGACCACTGGAGGCATGATGGACCAAGAAACCATTTGTCTTTACTTGAAATTGCACTAGTGCTATTTTAACCAATTCCCGTCCGGTCCATGTGTATAAATGGCAGGAAGGGAGCAGTGGCTTCCCTGCCTGTGCACTCTCCCTAGGAACCACCGATTGCTGTACGGCATCTCTGTGTGAGGTCCCGATCATGTGATCACTGACTGGCCAATCAGTGATCACATGAATAGTAGTAAGCAATATGTCACTTCAGACATCATTGCTTACTACTAGTGAAATCTGTGAATGATCACAGAGGTCACATGGTACAAGGCTATTCACAACAGCCTTGTACCATGTGACAAGCTGTGACCAATCACAGCTTGCACAGTATTTCTCAATGGCTGCAAGAATGCAGCCAGAGAGAAGGAGAAATGATTGCTTTTACAGCCTTTATGGGTGTAAAAGCAATCAGTGTAAAAAAAAAATAAAAAAACATCTTCATCACCCCCGCAAGTAGTACACTGTCACTATGGTGACACTGTACTGCTAGGGTGATGGTATGTTAAAAAATACCCATAAATAAAAAAAAATGTAGAAACATTTTTTGAAAAATTATAATTTTTGGTTATTAACTAATCTGTTTTTTTTATTTTTACTAAAACGATAGCTGAATACATTTTGGCCAAGATTTATGAAGAATGATTATTTATTTGCTAAATTTTATAAGAAATACACTTTTTTAAAAAAAATATTTGGATTTTTCATTTATATAGCAAAAAAATAAAAATCCAAGTGGTGAATAAATACTACCAAAATAAAGTTTTATCTGTCTCAAAAAAATGCTCAAAAATTCATATGGGTACAGTGTTGCATGACCGCGCAATTGTCAAAGTGTGATAGCACTGAAAGCTGAAAATTGGCCTGGACAGGAAGGGAGTGAAAGTGTCCAGACTTGAAGTGGTTAAATAGCTACTTTTGATGCAAATCATGCTTCATTTAGTTTAGGGGAAAACAAGGCAATCCCGACTACCTAAAACATATCTTTTATTTATTATTCTTAAAGAGTTTATATACAAAATTCCATATATGTTGTATAAATCCTGAGTTCGTGCTATATAAATAATGTATAGCAATTCATCCAGAAAGTTATAAACAAAGCTCTCCAAAGACAAGCTTGTATAAATTTCATGGATTCATCTATTTGAGAGACCTTAAAGGGAAATCATTATTACTGTAATGCTTTCCTGAAAGTACTTTTTTATATTACTTTTCTTTTTTTTACTTGCTTGTTGTATTTTCATAACTGTATTTCATACAATCGATTGGTAAGGAAAGAAAAGTAGCCACACTCCATGATAAAAGTCACCACTGGAGTTTATTGAACAATCCAATGCAAGACAGACCACCTGAACTGTGTCCTCTGATGCATTTCACTCATAATTAGCTTATTAATAAAGTCGGAGTTACCAGGCAGAGGGATTCCTTTCTGCAAAGATCAATATAAAACATCAGTGGTCTATCAACATGATTTAAAGCATGGGTGTCAAACTGGCGGCCCTCCAACTGTTGCCAAACTACAAGTCCCAAGAGGCATTGCAAGGCTGGCAGTTACAAGTATGACTCCTAAAGACAGAGGCATTATGGGACTTGTAGTTTTGCTGGCGGCCACCAGTGTGACACCCCTGATTTAAAGGATAAATTCACCTTAGGGAACATGTTACATCTTCCACCCGTTTTTAGGGTGGAACATGTAACATGTTCCCACTCCTGCAAGCACCTGGTGTGACAGCAGTTTGGGGAGAAGTTCCTCATACTAGCGGTCACTTTCTGAAAAGAGCGCAGCTTTGTGGGGCTCTGCTCACATGGCTGCGGCATTCATTCACAGAGCTCTGTGAATAAATGAACTACAATAACTGACATTCTTTGTGGCTTTTGGATTGTAGTTCTCAATGAACTACCACGGTGTTGCTGAACAATGTGGTAGTTCGTTGACTCCTCCTGTAAGTGTGATACGATGTATGGGCAGACAGATTTCACTTACAGTCTGCAGAAGTCTTGCATGGCACCAGAGATCTGCTGATCACTGGTGCAATGCTTTCAAGGCTCCTAAAAAAAATAGTAAATGCACATTTTTTAACCTGTAAAAAAATGTGTATTTGTTATTTTTTTCTTATAAGGTGAACTTATCCTTTAAAAAAGACCCGGTCAGCATACTGTCAATTATACCAAGGGTGTCAGGAATCCGCAGCAGAGATATCCAAATCTGCGTAGCGACACTCAGGAAGCTATGACCAGACCATATATATTTAAAGTAAGATTAATTTACAGTTAAACCAAAATCCATCAAATTAACAAGTGCGTTTAGTTTCATTACAATTTGTTTTTCAGACAAAACTGTAATGTTCTGAGATTTGGATGAATACAAATTTGCGAATAGACATAGTAAAGAATGTCAACGAATCTGAAAAAAAGTTAACAAAATTAACAAATGCAAATGTTTCATTCAGATGACATCACGTGATGCGATAGTAGTTCAGGCCCATGGGGAAATTCATTCAATTTTCTAATTAGTTCAATAATTCAGATTTAGATAATGAATGGATCTGAATTTCATGCCATTTATTAATTTGCATGCACATGATGCCAGTCGATATTGTCCATTCAGTTTATGGCATTTCTCTTGGTTGGTTGGACTAACGGTCGAAAATATCAAATACCGTACTTCCAATTCGAATCCTTCCAATTTGATAAAATATCAAATATATAGCAATCTTCTGGGAAAACTGCAAAATTATTTTAATCTACTCAGAGCAACAAATATATGAAACGAATGTCAAAGATACAAAACAAATTCCAAAAACGAACTGGTTCAATATATATGACAGAAAGAATTTCTGCAATGAATGGATGCAGCTGAAGCAAAATGAAAATTTCCAGGATGCACATGCCTGCCATCGAAACACCAGCAAACATAAAAATATCAGTGAACAAAATACCTAACTAAAGAACCTAGCAGAGTAATGGAAGCCTAACTAGTGAGCTGACTATATACAATATATACAAAATGGGGAACACAGAAAAGCAGGGTAAAACTGGAAGTGCAAGGAACATATAGGAAGGGGGAACCAAAACTTGGATCAAGTAAAAGGGGGAGTAGGAACAAGGCAGCAGGGTTCAGGTTATAGGTACAAGGCAAAGAGCATGATCAAAAGCTGGAACCAGATAAATGGCTAGCAGTACCTGGCAGCAAGAAAAATGCTGGAGTAAGATGTAAAATGTAGAGGGACTATATACCCCCCAAGACACTACAGGGCATATTTATAAAGAATTTGCAAAGTAATTTACCCAATGAAAGTGCATGTACATTCATTCTGTGTGAATGGGCAAAGAAAGAATGTAAATAGGCTAAATCCTGTGCAAATCATTGATTTTAAATGGAAAGTTCAGCATCTGACGACAAGATGGCACTAAGTATTATAGGATATTCCAATGACATAGCACACGCATCACATCAGAAACCTCCCCCATCACATCCAAATCCCCCTTTTACATCAGATCTCCCTTTCAAATCAGAATTCCCCTTTCACATCAGAAGCCTCCCCATGACATTAGAGCTCTTCCCTTTACATCAAAGGCCCCATTGCATCAGAGATCCTTAGGGCTGGGTAAAATCTTGTAGGAGGTCCAAATGTGGCCCTCATGTCATAGTTTGGAGACTCCTGATATAGCCTATTTACATTCATTTTTTTGCCCCATTCGCAAAGAACACATGGTATAAACCAATTCCTAAATACCAAATTACTTATGAAATGCATGTATTCATACAGTTTGCCAAAATGCCATTAGATGTCATTACGTTTAGTGGTTCATCAAAACATCTGTTGTGATAAAATCATTAACATCAATGGCCACTTAAGCCTACTGTTTTCATTCACTCTAAGCAGAATGGTAGAGTTGATTTAAGAAACAAATAGTAAAGTACAAACTCAATGTAGCATTAGGGTATATAACCTGCATATGCATAAACTAACACAAGTTAACTTTGTGGAAGGCATGCTACTAAACATTTGAAATCTTTTTCTTTAAACTCTTGTATAGCCAAAGCCACATCCACTGTTTCTGCTAATGCTTCAATTTGTGAGTCCATTTCTGCTAATGCTTCAATTTGTGGGTGCATTTGCAATGTCATGCGTTTTCCCTTTGTTGGCAGGCTTTTGTTCACTACAAACAGGCTTTGCATTCCTATAGAAGCTTATGATATTGCAAAACCTGCTTAACCACTTGCCCTCTGGAAGGTTTCACCACCTTCCTAACCAGGCCATTTTTTGCTATTCAGCACTGTGCTACTTTAACTGAAAATTGCGCAGTCATGCAACACTGTAACCAGATGAAATGTATATACATTTTTTCACCCAAATAGAGCTTTATTTTGGTTGTATTTAATGACCACTGTTTTTTTTTATTTTTTTGCGATACAAATGACAGTATCTCACAGTACATGTTGGCATTCATGGTTCCCTAAATGAACTGTATCTCCCCAGTGCCGGCAGTACTCATGCAGCCCCAGACCATGACACTCCCACCACCATGCTTGACTGTCGACAAGACACACTTATCTTTGTACTTCTCACCTGGTAATCCATGTCCTTAGTCTGCTTGTCTTCAGCAAACTGTTTTCAGGCTTTCTTGTGCATCATCTTTAGAAGAGGCTTCCTTCTGGGACGACAGCCATGCAGACCAATTTGAAGCAGTGTGCGGTGTATGGTCTGAGCACTGACAGGCTGACCCCCCACCCCTTCAACCTCTGCAGCAATGCTGGCAGCACTCATGCATCTATTTCCCAAAGATAACCTCTGGATACAATGCTGAGCATGTGCACTCAACATCTTTGGTCGACCATGGTGAGGCTTGTTCTGAGTGGAACCTGTCCTGTTAAACCACTGTATGGTCTTGACCACCGTGCTGCAGCTCAGTTTCAGGGTCTTGGCAATCTTTTTATAGCCTAGGCCATCTTTATGTGGAGCAACAATTCTTCAGATCCTCAGAGAGTTCTTTGCCATGATGTGCCATGTTGAACTTCCAGTGACCAGTATGAGAGAGTGAAAGTGATAACACCAAATTTAACACACCTGCTCCCCATTCACTCCTGAGACCTTGTAACACTAATGAATCACATGACATCAGGGAGGGAAAATGGCCAATTGGGCCCCATTTGGACATTTTCACTTAGGGGTGTACTCACTTTGTTGCCAGCAATTTAGACATTAATGGCTGTGTGTTGAGTTATTTTGAGTGGACAGCAAATTTACACCGTTATACAAGCTGTAAACTCACTACTTAATATTGTAGCAAAGTGTCATTTCTTCAGTATTGTCACATGAAAAGATATAATAAAATATTTACAAAAATGTGAAGGGTGTACTCACTTCCGTGAGATACTGCATACTGCAATTATTATTTATTTTTTACGCTACTAATGGCGTCTTATAGTATAGACTAATCAGCGACTGATAGTGAGACTGTAATAGTACGGGTTGCAATCTGACGCTGACACTTTGTGGGAACTGACTAAATGACACTGACATCTTCAGTGACACTAATACAGCGATCAGTGCTAATAATATACACTGACTCTGTACTAATGAAACTGGCTGGGAAGGCATGAACATCTAGGGGCAATCAAAGGGGTAACTGTGTGCCTAGCAATGCTTGGTGTGTTTACTGTTTGCTGATTTTACTAAGAAATGTGCCGCTTTTTACTTCCTGCTTTGCAGGGAAACAAAAACCGGCACATCCCCGCTGTCAGGGCAGCATTTACAATCACAGAACTCCGTTATGTCATCCGCTTCACTGATCGGCGGGTCATGGCCATCAATCATTGGCCAGGACCTGCTGATCGGCTTGTGCTGTAACTAATCACTGCACAGCCTACCGAGGAAGAGCTGGATCATGTATCAGATATGTGATCCAGCACAGAGAGGCCACCTTGCCACTGTACTTCTAAGTGAGGCAGACAGCAAGCGGTTAAATGGTCAAATGCAGGTCAAAAGGAGGTCAGCCCAGGCAGGGGCAGACTGACCATTTGGGAACTCGGGCACTGCCTGAGGGCCCGGGGTCAGTAGGGGGCCCCATGAGATGCCCCTGGTACCTTTCATAGGCTTTTTTGAGTGTTGTTTGAATGTGGGCAAGGACACAGGGGCCCCATGATCCCCTACTGCCCGGGGGCCCCATGAGTTGTCAGTCCACCCCTGAACTCAGATCAAGTGCACATGCCAATGAATTTTTAATGATCTTAGAAGCATCTCAAACTCATATCAAGGTGGTATCATTGGCACAAGCCCAAAGCCTGTCAACACAGCGTCCAATTTATTCCTATAGAAGATACACAGAAGGTGATTTTACCAAGCTAAAATGCATACGTGTGTACTCATGCAAAAGTGGAGTAGTGCCTTTCTGTCTCTCCCATTTCTACTAACAAATTTCCCATTAGGTTTCTCCTAACAAATTTGTCAGACATCCTTGTTCTTTCACTTTATTCCTCAGAGGCAACACAGAAGGATCATTTCCATAATTCAATAAGTAGCCACCAGTGCCCCGGTGTTCCACTCTTTAGAGGAGAGGTAATGTGTGGCTTTTAGGCTCTGAATCTTTAGACAATGCCCATAGAATACCAGCATCCAATCCTAATAGTCTGAGGATATGCATCTGAATAGAGCACCCCCCACTCATCCAACACAGCAAAAAGTAGATTCCACAGAAAATGCTGTTAGTCACCAGTGCCCCAGTGTTCCACTCTTCAGAGGAAAGGTGATGTGTGGCTTTTAGGCTCTGAATCCTTAGACAATGCCCATAGAATACCAGCATCCAATCCTAATAGTCTGAGGATATGCATCTGAATAGAGCACCCCCCACTCATCCAACACAGCAAAAAGTAGATTCTACAGAAAATGCTGTTAGCCTGTCGTGCTAATAAGAGCCCTGCACAAAGTAGAATAAAATTGTTTTTGGCTAAATGTAATAGCAACTGTCCTCCAGATATAAGAGATCCTGTTTCCTAGGAGGATATTACACTGGCAGCTGCTTGCCACAAGCTGTAAAACAATTCCTAAAATAACATAAAATCCAAATCTGGTTTTATCTGATTAAGATAAAGGGATTACCGAGACGTTATGTGGCATCCCTGAAAAACAGTAAGCATTTCTAGGGAGGGCGAGGACTTGTGTGTTTGTTTCTTGAAGCAACAATGCTGAATAATTATCCTAAACTTCTGTAGTGCTTTGCTTCTGTAAACATATGTCAAGGCACAAAAATAGTACATTTCTAGGATACATACATACACATGTTTTATCCATTTAAAGATGTTGCAAGTAAAAAGAATAGCTGTTGATGTGCGAGAAATATAGTGTGCTTTACCTCCTTCTTTGACATGACAACAGCTCTGAATTCCTAAGCACATGGTGTCAGCGCTTCCTAATTTTTGCTGGATTACAAAGAACATAAACCTCTCTTCATCTCCTCCGCCTCCTCATCTCCAAACCCATCTTGTGCACAGGCAGAAAGCTCACAAGATTTCTGGCAAAATCAACAGGCATTGTTTGCATTTATTGAACTAAAATAACGAAACATTTTTGTAGCACCCATTAACGTAAGATACTAGGCAAATGTAGCTTTTGGCTCCTTTTGTAATCAAGGGAGCAATAATCATTTGTTCTGACTTGTTCATGCTTTCACATGCAGGTTTGATTGCTTCCCCCTTCCTCTGGAAAAAGCTTCCAGAGCTTAGGGAGGGAGATGCAAATAAGCAGCCGGAATATTTATCATGCGCCAACCAATCCATGGCCAATCCATGGAGAGAAGTGTCCAGAAAGGGGCTGGAAAGGTGATAAATAGTCTGAAGTACTGGAGAGCTGGACTCTATCTCCAGGGTTCCAGAGCTTGAGGGGCTGCTTCACTGAGGCAGCCTAAGGACTGTGTGGCAGTTCTAGAGGCCTCGGTGGTGTCAGGGCTGAAGGCCTGAAAGGATCTTCTTAGAAACAGGCCACAAAACCTCACCACAAGGGATTTGGTATGGAAAAGGACTGTCTCACTCACTGGATTGTGCTCAGAGGAAACTAGAAAGTGGCAGCTGTCCTAGGGACTTGTGAGTAAAGACCCTACGTTGTTCCCTGTTACTGTGCAGTGTCTTGGAAGTTGCACTGGGTACCAGTAGTTGTGCACTGGTGCAAGGTAACCATAAACTTACCTCATGGTCTTCAGTTGTGAGGCCTTGGACTGCTCTGATACTTGCCCCGTGGTCTCCAGCTGGGAGGTCTTAGACTGTTCAGAAAGTTACCTCATGGTCCTCAGCTGTTTAGACTGTCCAATATTCACGTTTACTTAATGAGAAGATTGACCTTCAATTGATATGTGCTAATAATTTTGAAGTACCCCATTCCCTAACCCCTCTCCTGTTAAAGTTTCTTCATGCAATAATCCTTAGACATTCCCTAAACTGTGTTACGGGAGCTGGTGTGAATGGACTGGTGCTTGTGGTGGTGGACAGCCTTTGTACTATTAGGGAGAAACCAGCTACTACCAGTGGCCCCTACAGGGGTAGCACTATACTTTCTATGATATATCTAGCAGACAAAAATGGAGCAAATAAAATAAGTTAATTGTGAGGGCTTACATACACAATAATTTGCACAGAAACCCATGATTGGGGCTCTAGACTGATGTAACACATTACAGATTCTTTTACAAGTCAAAATATTTACCATAAAAATGGACTTTGCTCTATACCTCAACATCTTACCAAAATTATTTATACTTAAAAAATGTGAATAGATTATGTATCCAAAAATGTACTAATATCGACAGATATTTTGACCATACAACTTCTATTTATTGATTAAAAAGACCAAAACAAATTCCAAAAATACTGTCACTTCCTTTGGACCACATCCAGTTGTCCCAAGTGTATGGACTTTTGTGATCCCAATGTATACATTTGGCTTCATCTATGCATGAAGCTTTCAACACAGTTGCAAATGCAGTGATTTTGAGTGCAAGAAACGCTGCAGTCAGTTTGAATTCTTATCCTATAATACGTTGCTAAGTCTTTATTATCTTTCATATCTTTGGTTGACAACTCTGAGGATGGACTGTGTGAACAAATGTCCAGCATGCTGCCAGTTTTATTTTGTGGCCACGTCTTCTATCTCTTTACTATTTCCTTTTAATTGTTCCTTTCCTTTCTGAGTGCTCTCAGTGTTGATTGGTTATCGAAAGTAATTTTTGAATTGAATATACAATACCAGATGTAATACCAGAATACACAATTATCAGATATTTAGATAGAATTTGGAGATACATCAATGGTTTCAGACATGTCCTGTTAGATTTTAATTGGTGTAATTTTGTGTTTAGCATGTTTTGGTCTTTTAAGTCAATAAATAGAAGTTGTATGTTCAAAATATATGTTGGTATTAGTACATTTTTGGATACATAATCTATTAACATTTGTTGAACATAGATAATTTTGGTTAGAGTTGAGGTATAGAGCAAAGTCCATTTTTTATGGTAAACATTTTGATACAGTGGTTTTGTGGTGTGCTCCCTCAACTTTATGTATATAAATACTAACTATGGGACCTGGCAGGATCAATATATTTTAACTTCTTTTAAAAGTCATATCCTTAAAACCAACAATTCATCAGAATACACTACATTGCAACGTAGTATGGTAACACATAGGAAAAACTATCAACTATGGCAACATTTTCTCAATGATTGAATTCATCTGTTATTAATGTAATTAATGTCTGATAATCTGACAACTCTGGCTAGATGGCAGAAGGATGGGTGTATTTGAAATTACCTGTGCTGGGTCTTGTGGGCTACTTATTTGTAGCAGGTTCTGTTTTAGTGCGATGCCAAAATTCATTTAAGCATTTAAATGCACATACAAAATATTCTATATAAATATTTCACATTCGAGTTCCCACCGAAAAGATAAAACCATAGATTCCTTTTTACATGCTTATCAGATTGGCTTTTCTAAAAAAAAAAAAAGAAGCCTATTAACAGAGATCAATAGCACAAGCTCAAATTACACATATAACCAAATGAATCAAACTAACTGCTTAGACCCCAAAGATAGTTTTAGCTAAAGTTTCAGAAGACAAGCAGTGTTTGATGCCCTCTCTCATCAGAAAATGCAACTGGTCTTTGACACCACAGTTGGGCACAGGGAGCCATCGTAAGTAAGATTTTGTTTTTACAGAAAGTATGTGTGGTATTATTACCACTCACAGAGATCACAGTCTTCCCAATGTTCTTACATAGATGGGTGTGACAGGCTCGACTTTAAACAAACCTAATTTATTAACTACTTTCCACCTAGCCTATTGTCAAATGATGGCTGGATGGGACTTTCGTCTTTCCGGGTGGACATCATATGACATCCTCCTGGAAATGAGCCTTGCGCATGCCTCACGGGCCACACTGCAGCACGAGCTGTCATCAGCCATGTCCACTGGACAGTACACTGTACTGATTTGCTGCCAGTACCATGTGATCACTGTGACCAATCACAGCAGATCACATTAAAATTGTAAACAATACATGGCTTCAATTAATGCCATTCATTGTGTACAATTGTGTTGCTAGCTGAGATTGGTCACAGTGATCACGTGCTACAGAAAGGGCCAATCACAGACCATCTCTACCATGTAATGAGCTGTGATGAGCTGTGGCCAATCACAGCTAATCACAACAATAAACACTAAATGAATCAATTTAATTGCTTGCAGCCCACCCACAATGTACTGCGGATGGGCAGCAGCTACAGGCAAAGTGATGTACAGGCACGTCACTCTGTACTAACACAGTGGAATGCTGCGTGCCCGACTGGGTGTGCAGCACTCCCCACTCGCGAATGAAGATCTCAGTGACCGGGACCCGGTGATCATGATCACATGCAATTACATGATCCCAATGTTAGCAAAGCTGTTATGAATCAGCTTCCTGGTGAGCTGTGATTTGTTCAAGGCCATCTTTAATATTTATTGGACCCTGGGCAAACATTTTCTTGACCCCCCATGCAATTTCGCTCTCCACCTGCTCTGAGACAAACAATAAATAGCAGCTAGATTCAAAATCAGTTTACTGCAGCAGACTAGGCAGTTATTGAGACTGGTTGCTAGAGGTTACAGTGTGAGATGTGGAAACAGCTCTCATTGTGAATTAAATGTTTTGAAATGTTTTACTGACATTCTGCGATTTAGCCACAAGATGTCACTGTTTTTCTAACACAGCCTCAGACTGCATAGATATTTCTATATTCAGGAAGGGGTGGGGTTTTACACATGGGAGCTCAGTGAACAGGAAGAGAGACTGCAGCCATGTTTTGATGATGGTGAAGGAAAAGAGCCATGTGAGCAGAGAATCCGTTGGCATCCAGGTGTGAGAACTGCAGCTAGTGAAGCTGATGGTGTTCAAGACGCTGATCCTGTTCAGAGAAAGGAAGATCGCTGCCAGGAAGGCTGATGAGATCGCATGCTTGTTGGAGAGACATGTGTTCTGTTCTGAGTCACCAGCGGATGCAAGGGAGACCCGGGTCGGTAAGATCGTGCACGCACCTCATTTCAGTGTTGGCCTCCAGAGACTGAGACAGGCCTATAGTTAGTTAGTTAGGGTCTCTGTGTCATACCACAAGTGTTGTTACTGATCATTGGAAGGACTCCACAACTTAAAGTGACATTTCACATTGGAGAGCTGATAAAATCCCACAAACTCAAGCCAGACTGGCGTTTTGCTCAGAAGGAATATTCAGGCACGTGCTACAGGACCAGTTATGGGAGGGGGAGTACTGCAGATTTGTGTAAGATTGTAAGCTGTTGTGCTGCACCGCAGGCTAGCCCATACCATACACCCATACACTGATTCTTGCTCTTTTAGGGTAATAACAGGTAAGGTGTGGCAGCTTAGTTGCGCCCGCCAGTAGGTGAATTACTTTGCTTTCTACCGTCATCCATCAGAAGTCGCCGTGCTGTGCAGCACAAGGGTCTCAGCCTTTGGGCTCGGTGTATGTAAATTTATTGTATGTTCCCAGCATTTGTGGTTGTGTTTATTTGCCACATCTAAGTAAAATTCTGTTGTGGCAAAAGCTGGTGTTGGGGTTGCCTTCCTCGTTCGTGACTTCACTGTATCCTGGGGAGCCCACCGTGGTACATGGCTTACAACAGCATATCATTAATGCTTTCTGACAGGTTGCTAGAGGTTACAGCACAAACTACGGTTCAGTGATTGGTTGTTAGAGGTTACTACACATCCTTACCACTCACTGGTTGGTTGCTAGAGGTTACTGCACATCATTACCGCTCACTGATTGGTTGATATAGGTTATTGTGCATCGTTACCACTTACTTATTGGTTACTAAAGGTTACTGCACATCATTACCACTCACTGATTGGTTTCTATAGATTACTGTGCATCATTGCCACTTGCTTATTGGTTGCTAAAGGTTACAGCACATCATTACAGCTCACTCATTGGCTGCTAGACGTTACAACACATCATTACAGCTCACTAATTGGTTGCTAGAGGTTACACCACATCATTACGACTCACTGATTGATAACCTCTGCACCCCAAACCTCCCTCAACCTCTGAACTCCAATCCCCCCCACCTTAAGTTTACATGCCTGCTCTGCTGATCTATGTACCCACCTTCCTTATGTCTGTACATCCCCTCCTTGCTCATCTGTGCACCCCAAACTGTAATTACTTCTCTGCCTACCTCTGCATGGCCCACCTGCACCACTTTACTTACCTTTGTAGAACAGGCTGATGGTAGGCTCAATGTCCACAGTTGCGGGCAGGACTTTCAAGCATGCCCCTGTCTACCTCCCTAGTGGGCAGCATTCAGCAGAGGTGATGGTGGAGGAAACCTCAGGGGATATGATATATATATGAATGCCACTGCTATTTACATATGAATGCCACCACTCTTTACATGTGAATGCCACCGCTATTTAGATATTAATGCAGGATATTTACCTGTGAATGCTGCCATGATCTGGGTCATCTGTACACTGCAATTGGGCAGTATAAGTGACAGAATTTCACAGTGTGATATCGGGACACGGCGTTGGAGGAAGACTTCAAGGAACAAGGGTATGTAAACTGGGACATATGGCAAATATGGGCAGCTACTTTGGGCCCTACAATAATGACTGGGCCCAGGGCAGCTGCCCCTTTTCCTCTGCCTTAAAGACGGCTCTGGATTTGCTCACAGCTCTCTCTCATGCTACATTGGGCCAATCACAGCACCATGTACCATATGACCAGCACTAGCCAATCACAGATCACTATTTTATTGAACTGTCATGAACCTAATTCATTCATGACACTTCAAAGCAAGCTTTGTATTACAGAGCAATAATCTTCATTGCTCATGCAATACAAAGTGTAAAAAAATAAAAATAAAATCCATGATCACTCCCCCAGAGTAGTACAATGTTACTATGGTAACATTGCACTACTTTGACAAAATTATTTAATAATAATAAAATAAAAAATAAAATAAAATACTGTATAGAAATGTAAAAAAAAATTTAGTTTTTTTTTTCTTTTTTAACCATTTGCCGACTGCCTGCCCACATTGTGTGGGCGAGCAGTGGCTCTGGACAAAGCGATGTAACTTTACGGCGCTTTCTATTTCAGATTGTGAATGCGCCTGCACAAGAAAAATGCATTTTCTTTTTAACACTTTTGGTCTTTTTTCATTTATGTAACATAAAAATAAACCCAGTAGTGATTTTTTTTCATCGTGATGACACCTTGGAGGAGAGGCGAAACACGTTGACGCAATTTCCAATTCCGACGGGGGGTTTGTGATGTCACTTCTGGTGAGTGGAACGCACGCTGGTGCTGCGTTCCGCGGCCATTTTTATCTAAAGAGGAGAGTTCATCTCCAGAAACTGCTGCTAGTTTATCTTCTCAGATGTTGATGTGATTTGATATTTTTCATGCATGGAGTAACAGGAAGGATTTGTTATCTGCCTAAGAAGTTTTCATGTCAATAAGGCTTGGTTTTAACTTTTAATATGTGAGTGCAATATGGGCAATGTTTTATATTATTAAAAGGGTTTATCACAGTATTGGTTTTCCTGTCATTTCTCTGCATTGCCAACCATTCATGGGCGATGACGTGAAGGTTGTAAAGGAAGGTTTTGTGGAGTAGGCATATATTTGGTACTCACCTGAAAGACACTCATGATCATAAAGCTGGTTCTATGTTCACCAAATGTGAGTGCAATTATAGGCAATAATTACTGAAAGGTTTATACAGTATCACACTATTGGTGTTTTTTTCTTTTGCGTTTTTATCCATCCATAAGTGATTGTTGGGAAGTTGTCTAAGAAAGACTTGCAGAGTGGGATGCATCTGTGGAGGTTACACCTCACCCACACGCCTGTTTGACTCTTTAGCTTTAACAGCTAGGAAATCATGAATGGTTTGGGCACGTTGTAAAATAAACTCTTTTCAAGCACTTCTTTGATTGGAGCACAAAAACAACTTTTTTTTGGGACTTTTGGACTTTATTACATTTCATCAATTATTATTTTTTATAATAAATAGGAGATTAGCCCATAAATAGGAGAGAGGCTGGCCAGTAAGGGAGACGAGTGTTCTACAGTCTGCTAGGGAAGGACAGCTTGTCAGCAAGGAAAGAAGCCAGTCCAGTGTAAGGCCTGAAAGCAGCTTCACCTTTAAAGTCCAAGGAACAGGATAGTTTGAGTACCTCTACACCCCTTGGGCCTGCAAGGGAGACGGCAGTCAGGTACCATACCCATTTAGTTCTCCCTGGGACAACATTCTTATGTGTTTCAGAATCCCTTGCCCATGGATATTCTTCATGGTCTCCCACAGTACACAGAACATAGAAATACTATTATTTTAATAACTATAAACTGCTAAATACCATTTTTCATGAGCAGTTAGAGCTGAATGTCTTCAGTGAATGCCTGTGGGAGGGAGAGGAGGAGATATATGGGCTTGCAGCACGTACAGGAGAAAAATGGAGAGGATGGATTTCTATACATGCCTCCCCCACCACCCCTCCTATCCAGCTGTACAAGGAAACTGCACAGGCCCCCTAGAGCATGGGTCTGGTCGCAATTGCGTCTATTGCAACCGCTGTAGTTATGACCCTGCTGCAGGCACATCCTTACTATTTTCCATCATAAATTGTTCCATTTCTATCTTGGCTGTATGAAATAAATATCTTTTAAATGATTGTAAAGAAAATTCTTCTGAATTTGTTTGGACTACTTTGTATATAGTATACAGATATATTAAAAGCAATTACGTTCTCTTCTCCTATCAAAGCAAAGTAAAAGTTATGTTTGTGTGAGTGTTGATCCCCAAATCATCCAACTTAACTGGTGTTGTTCTTTCCTATTAGAGATTTTAGCA
Organism: Staurois parvus; assembly: GCF_062004578.1. Lineage (NCBI taxonomy): Eukaryota > Metazoa > Chordata > Amphibia > Anura > Ranidae > Staurois > Staurois parvus. The sequence goes on along the minus strand of NW_028317852.1, from coordinate 35,498 downwards.
GAATTTTATTGTCTAGTTGGGAACATCTGTATATTGTGATATTGTGAGGGGTTCACACAAGTGTAGTGCTTTACGACGAATTCAGAGCAACCAAGAAGTGCATTTTTAGGGTTTTGGCTCACTTTTATTTGCAATAAAATGTTCCGCTTTAGAGCATAAAGCTATCTAGACTACGCAGTCCCCAAGCCTGTCTCCACACACATTGTCTCAGTCAGCTTTGAGACAATTGGGCAGCACAAGCTCCCACCTAAAGACACACCGTCTTTAAATGCCTCTCAGGTGGCGACCTGGTCAGATCCAGCCCCCTGCTCCTTGAGGCCAGAGTAGGTATTCTCCTTGTTCTGTTAGTGGATCCTGCTCAGGTGCTCACACACTGTAGTTAGTAGGAGACATTTATTAGGTGCTCCTAGCTGCCATTATACATGTGTCTGCCCCAGAACTACAACCAAAGAGAGGCAATAACACAGTTGTACCAGTATCTAAGTAGTGAGACCCCTAGAGGCCATACACAGCATATAACATATTGCTACATCCTTTTTCTTTTAAATAAAAGAACAATGAAATATAACAAACACAAAATGGTGAAGTAGAACATAGCTATAAGTTAAATATAATCCTTGAGGTGAGCCGGCTTTCTGATTGTTCTGCCAGCTCGCGTAACATATGAGGTTTCTTCACAGAAATCTTGGTGTTCTTCTGATTCTGGCAGTCTATTTTCTGGGACTGTCTCTCTCTGCCTAGAGGCCTCCCTATGCTCCTCAGCAGTCCCTGTTTCTTTGTTGCTGGTATTCATAGTCTCATCGCTTTGAGTGTCCATATACTGTTCCCAGGGCCCTGTATCATCTCCTTCTTGTGTTTTTCTCAGATGTCTCCGATTTCTCCTCCATCTTCTTCCTTCCTCTGTTATAATTTCATAGGACCGTGGTCCCAATTTCTGTACAACCTTCTCTTTTTTCCAGTGTTTGTCATATTTCCCTATTGGCTGAATCCGTACATTATCATTGCTCTGGAGAACAGGCAGATCTTTTGCAGATTTATTATAATAGAAAGCTTGCCTATCTTGATTCTTCGTTAGTTTGGCTTTAACATTGCCCACAAGCTTTGGCTTTAGTAGTTGACCTGCAGTTGGTAGGAGAGTCCTTGTACGTCTACTCATAAGCCGCTGTGCTGGACTGGTGTCTAGGCCTTGTGTGGGTGTGTTTCTGTGGTCCAGTATAGACAGGTATATCTCTGTACCTGCCTGTTTTGCCTTTTGCATGAGTCTTTTGGCTGTTTTTACTGCTGACTCCGCTTTACCATTACTCTGTGGATATCCAGGAGATGATGTCTGGTGCTCAAATTCCCACCTCTCCCTGAATTTTTTGAATTCTTCCGATGTAAATTGAGCGGCGTTGTCAGAGAACACAATATCCAGAATGCCATATCTGGCAAAATGGGCCTTGAGTTTTTTAATTACTGTTTTGGCCCTTGTGTCCTGTAAGTAGTCTATCTCCCAGAAGTTGGAAAAATAGTCCACAGTTACCAGATATTCCTTGTCGTTCCACGTAAACAGATCTGTTCCTACTTTTGACCATGGTCTGTTTGGAATTCTATGTGGTTGCAATGTCTCTTTTGGTTGCTTATCATTGCACGATGCACATATTTCACACTGTGCTATAAAGTTTTTTATGTGGTCATTCATTCCAGGCCAATAAACATATTCTCGTGCACGACGTAGACATCCTTCTACACCTAAGTGAGACGAGTGCAATCTTTCTATAATGTCTCTTCTAAGGGATTGTGGTATGACAGCCCTTTCTCCTTTAAAGATGATTCCATGCTGCACAGAGAGTTCATCTCTCATGTGAAAAAATGGAGAAACCTCCATTGGAGCATGCTGCTTGTGTTTTGGCCATCCCTTCAAGATGACAGTCTTTAGGATCTGTAGAGTTTTATCTTCCGCTGTGCAGGTCTGTATTTGTTTCAGTCTGTCTTTTGAGACAGACAGATATTCACACATATTGATGCTTTCAATGTCTTTTTCTTCTTCATTTGTGATGGGTAAGTAAGCTCTGCTTAGGGCATCTGCAATCAGTAAATCCTTTCCTGGACAGTAACAAATGTTAAAATCATATTTCTGAAGCCTTAACAGCATACGCTGCAGTCTTTTTGGGGCATTCAGTAGTGGCTTCTTTGTAATACTTTCTAAAGGCTTGTGATCTGAATGCACCACCACTTGTCGACCGTAGGTGTACTGGTGAAATTTCTCTAACCCAAATACTACCGCTAGTAGTTCCTTCTCGATTTGAGCATATCCTTGCTCTGTTAGAGTTAACGCTCTGCTTGCATATGTGATTGGCTGTTTATCCTGCATTAGTGTGACTCCAAGGCCGGTTTCTGAGGCATCACATTGTACTACCACTGCTTGATCTGTATCAAAATATTTTAGCGTTGCTGCGTCTGCAATAGCATTTTTCACTGACTGAAAAGCAGTTTCATGGCTTTCTGTCCATTCCCAGAGTACATCTTTGTGAGTTAGCTGTCTCAGTGGCTCACACATGTCTGATAAATGCTTGCAAAATTTGGAAAGATAATTCACCATGCCCAGGAATCGTTGTACTCCACGTATATCTGTAGGTGTCGGCATGTCCTGTATTGCCCTCACCTTCTCTGGATCGACTTTAACACCATTTGAGGTAAGAAGATGTCCAATATATGGTACTTCTGTCATTTTTAGTTTGAATTTTTCCAGGTTCAGTTTGATTTGTTTTTTTCTACATCTGTCTAAGAATTGTATCATCTTTTTATCATGATCCTTTGTTGCGGATTCTAGATCATCACCTTCCCCAACTATTAGTATATCGTCTGGTATTATTTTTACTCCAGACAGTCCTTCCAAAGCTTGCATCAATTTTTGTTGGAACACTTCTGGAGCCGGGCTTACTCCCATTGGCATTCTAAGCCACTTATAGCGTCCACATGGGGAAGAAAATGCTGTTAATAAACTTGATTCTTTATCCAGTTCCACGTGCCAGAACCCATTTTTCACATCACATACCGAAAATATTTTAGCCTTTGATAGATCTGGTAGAATATCTTCTATTGTTGGCATTGGATAGTGATTTCTTTTAAGGGCCTTGTTCAGTGGCTTAGGATCAATGCATATTCTTAACTTGCCTGATGGTTTTTTCATTACCACCAAACTGTTTATCCAGTCTGTGCTTTCCTGTACTGGTGCTATCATACCTCTGCTGTGCAAATCCTGCAGTTCCTCTTTAAGCGGTTGCATTAAGGCTACAGGTACTCTTCTTGTAGGCAGTCTGGTAGGCTGTATTGTATGATCAATTTCTAGTTTGTATTTACCTTCCAGGCACCCATCACCTTCAAATAAATCAGCATACTCTGTTTTTATGTGGTGAAAATCCAAAATGTATTCTGCCTTTTGTTTAGGATTTTGAGTATTCTCAGAAACTTCCAGAGCCATGATGTTATGGGACTGCACCTTTATTAAGTCCATAGCCTGAACTGCTTTAACTCCCAGCAAAGGAATGTGATCGTCCTCCTGCAACACAGTAAACTCCACTCTGTAGCTCTTTCTGTTACGTGGATTTCTTAATTTTAACTTGCATGTTCCCATGGGTTTCAGAACACTTTTGTTGTACATGACCAGTACCTTATCAGTGGGCTCAATGGGAACCTGTTTGTTAAGCAGAGTAAATGGAATGACATTGCAGCTTGCTCCACAATCCAGCTGAAATCGTATGGGCTGTTCATCCACCATAAATATGGCAAAGAGCTGCTTTGCATCATTGGCTACTGGCTGTTTGACTACATTGACGTTCTCTGTTGCAGACTGCAGCTGCAGCCATGTGATGTCCTCTGTGCTGTCCTCATCTGTGTCCTGGGTCACTGTGTGGACTTGTCTGTACTGTTTGCTGGTTTTGAATCTGCACACAGCTGAAAAGTGATTCATCTTTCCACAAGTCCTGCAGGACTCCCCATACGCTGGACATTTCTCTTTGTCTCTTCATGTCTTTTGCCACAGTATTTACACTGGACTGAGCTCACAGGGAGCCTGGACCTTGCTCTGCCTTTCACAGATACTGCATGTACTGAGGCATCACTGGTGCCCTCCATCATCTTCAGCCTGTCTTTAGTCAGCTCAGCAGCCCTGCAGATTTGTATACATTTCTCCAAAGCCAGCTCTTCCTCCCTCAGTAATCTTTCTCTGAGGTGAGAGTCTCTGATGCCACACACTATCCTGTCTCGGATAAGGGAGTCCCTGATGTCCCCAAATCCACAGGTTGCAGCCAGTCTCCTCAGCTCTGTCACATATCTGTCCACACTGTCCCCAATCTCCTGATTCCTTGAGAAGAACTTGTATCTCTCCACTGTCTCATTCTTTTTGGGGTCACAGTGCTTATCAAATGCTTGCAGTATGTCTGTCAGTGCCATGCTGTCTGTGAGCAGGGTCTCGGCTAGTTCTCTGCCTTTTTCCCCAATCAAGTAATAAAACAGCTTTACTTCCCTCTGCTCATCTCTGAGTGCCACTGTCAGGTCCACATACAGAGTAAACTCTTCCTTCCAGTGTCTCCATGTCTGTGAGAGATTGGAAGAAGTGACATCCAGTCTCTGAGGGGGTTTCAGGCCACTCTCCATAGTGCAGTCTGATAGGGACTCTGTACTTACAGTTGCTGATTCTCTGTACAGTTCTAGTGTCACACAATCTGTATTTGTAGACAGAAGACTTGCTATTCAGAGGTCCAGTGCCCAGCTGCCACCATGTTCTGTTAGTCGATCCTGCTCAGGTGCTCACACACTGTAGTTCGTAGCAGACATTATATTAGGTGCTCATAGCTGCCATTATACAAGTGTATATCCTAAGAACTACAACCAAAGAGAGGCAATAACACAGTTGTACCAGTATCTAAGTAGTGAGACCCCTAGAGGCCATACACAGCATATAACATATTGCTACACTCCTAATGTGTTTCACACACATATGCTGCTCCTGCAGCAGCTTGTCTCCAAGGGAAAGGAGACATCACAGTCTCCTTAAAAGAGAAGTGTGGACATTTGTTTTCCCCCATTTATACTTACCTAGGTGGATGCAACATAGGTACGATGCTGCATCTGTCCCCCGCTGACTCTAAGTGTGAGAACTCAGAAACCACATGACCACTGATTGCTGAGTTTTCACAGCCGCTCTGAGCAGAGAGCGGTGACTGTCAGTCACCGACTTTCTGCTCTGCTCCTCGCACTCACTGGAGCGCTGGCCTGTGGAGGGGGAGGGAGCGGCTGGCTCAGGCTATCAGCAGATTGATGAGCCAGGTGCCGCTCCAGACTCTGAGGTAGAGCCCGACATTGAAGTCAGGATTTTTCCCCAGCCTGGACTGGCTGAATTACATTAGCGGACAGTGGGATTCAGCCAGCTGTCAGCTGACAACAGGTTACAGGAGTGCAGAAGAAATTGCACTACTGTGATCCACAGGAGAAGTACAGCCAAAAGAGTTTTGCCTGTACTTCTCTTTTAATGAAAAGGCTGTTCACACCTGCATGATCAGCCTATTGGTCTCTGTGGACACAAGGTCAGAGGCTTCCTCCCTATCAAGACTCTTCAAAGCCTCCAAACTCCCGAACCTGCTTCAGGAGCAGGGGTGGACTGACAACTCATGGGGCCCCCGGGCAATAGGGGATCATGGGGCTCCTGTGTCCTTGCCCAAACTCAAAAAAGACTATGAAAAAGGTACCAGGGACATCTCATGGGGCCCCCTACTGACCCTGGGCCCTCGGGCAGTGCCCGAGTTTCCAAATGGTCAGTCCACCCCTGTTCAGGAGTTACCAGTCCTGAGGAAAACCTTAAAACCAGTTTTCTTCATTCAAAATAGATATTCTGTAGCCCCTCAACCTGCCTCAGTGAGAACCGTGTGTGGCAGGGCACAGCACTGCTAATATATTTTACTGACTGGGTTTTGATCTAATTTAAATGCTAACGTAAAGGTACTAGTTTTGTATAAAGTTTGGTTATATGACTCAAAAAGATACACATTTTTTTTTACGTAGAAATTATTCCATTAATGCATAAACAACCACCAATAAAAGCATACAGTATTTCTATGCCAATTCACTGTCTGTGTCAGTGTGATACACTTGGCGCTTGATCTCATGACCTGAAATATATTTCTGTGCCACTATTGTAGTGCTTGGCGCTTAGACTATTCATTTAATGATCAGATCTTGAAGGTCTCTAATAGCCTATCACTGTCCATCTTAAATTCATTTGCAATAGCCCCATAGAAACTGATTATATATGCAATTTAAGTCTCTTGAAATAGTACTAGTCAAATACCAGACACATACATACACACAAAACACACAAAAAATTAACTGATAACAGATGACAGGTTATAGTAAATAGAATTTTCTGTCCCTATCCATCCCTTAGCAGTGGTATTGACTTGCAGACATCTTGCTTTGCAAGCTGCTGAGTTTTTATGGTCATAATGGCTTTTCTCTTATCAAATATCTCCCTAACCATTAGTATGATAGAACTGGTTATACAGAAACTGACAACTCTTCTTTATATATATATATATATATATATATATATATATATATATATATATGTGTGTTTATATATATCTCTTATTATTTTTTTCCAATACAAAATAGCACCTAATGCACACAATAATAAAAATAACTTCACCAATACATAAATTCCATTTGCATCGTCTTATTCCCTGCCCCACCTTTCCTCCCCCCTCCAATTTCCCCAGTCCATACTGAAATCCTAGTTTCTATCCTTTCCCGTGATTATCTGTCTATATCTGTATTCCTTCCCTCCTATCTCCTTCTCTCTGTAGGGTACTCCATTAAAACTCCCTCTGATACTCTTGCACCTATATTCCCACCAATTCCAAATATATTTTAGATGTTTTGAAAATTAACCAGCTACTCCACATTTTCCTAAATTTTTCTATTCTCTCCTCCTCAATATGACACAACGCCTCCATCCTGTAGATATTTTCCACTGTTATCCCAGTCATTTATTCATGGTGGGTCTGGGGTAAGCCAAATTTTGGGAATCAAGCTTTTAGCCTCACTGATTAGATGATATAGTACCCAGTTCTTGTGTAGTTTTACTAAAGGTTCAAATTTATAAAATAAACATGTCCATGTGTCTCTCTGTACAGTAATCCCACATATTTTCTGAATATATTGTAATATTCCCTTCCAGTAATCCTGTATTTTCAGGTAATCCCACCATATGTGTACCATTGTTTCCCTCTCCCTACATCCTCTCCAACATAAAGGTGAAACATCTAGTTGCTGTTTATGTGCCTTATTTTGTGTAATATACCATCTAGCCAAACATTTCGACTGTGCTCATATTTGTCACCTCATGTGTTAATTTGAATGTTTTATTCTTTTGTTGCTCGTTCAATTTTGTTCCAATCTCCTGTTCCCATTTTTCCAAGAACTCAGGAGGACCTGTACCCTCCATATCCATAAAATCTTATAAATCCTGGAGGTGCCTTGTTTAAAAACTGACAACTCAACAGCTTACTCTCAGTCTTTAAAATTCAGGAGGCAGTCCAGAAGTTAAATATTTCACTGAACTGATTGGTCAGAGCAGCTACTTTTTTCTCTGTAGTAGGAAAGTTTGTTTGCTCTGTGAATGCTTTTCCTGTTTTAGGGCAAGTGAAAGTCCTCTAAATATAGTATTATCCAAATGTTAACCACAGAGAAATTGAATAATTGGTAAGAAAACAAGCGCCATGTTATCATTGGTGTATTTCCCATGATGCCACTGTAGGGAATCCCAACGCATGCAAAAGGCAATAATTCCATCTTTTTATCTGCTTTTAACCATCCTATCACTGTGATAAAAGAAGACTCAAGGCTTTGCATATACAAGTCCACAACACATAAATCTTCAGTTGGTTTTTTTGTACAAGATTATGTAATTATAAATATATGTGTGTAAAACACAAAATTGTTTGCAAGTCCAGGAATTATGCCAGCTGTGACATGTAACCCTGCTTTAGTCAGAATGGTAGCCAAGATACTGTATAGTAAAATTTTGCACAGCTGCGACACTTTAAGTGCAATGGCTTGATTTCTGATTAGTTTTTTTTTGTTTGTTTTCTATGCTCCTACCAAAGATATAACTATGCCAACCTGAACTAACCTTTTCAACCATGATTTCACAGTTAGATGCATAAGTACATTTTGTACATATCACTATGACACATCCAATGAAGGTTCCTTGCTACAGGCCTGTGGTCTGTACATGATTCTCAAAAAAATAAATAAAAACCCCAAATATATATATATATATATATATATATCTTAAATTAAAGGTATAGTTTCCTTATCTGTATCCAGGAGGACATTAAAGACCTGGCAAAAGAATTGGGGCAATCCACTCAAAAGTAAGAATATGTTTTGCACCAGTCTGTGCATGTTTTTGCTACTATAGATATTTTGAAAACCTTAGGGCTTGTTTACACCAGTGTGCATTCTGCATTCGCATTACTAAAAATTGTTACAAAACTGTAATGCTTGCCTGATACCAGTGATAAGGCAAGTAAGCCTACCAGTACTTGGTTGCTTTCATATAAAATGCTATAGTCGAGGAGTGCGCATGCGCGGCCGGCGGTACGGGACATGTCTCCCTGAAGCTCCTCCGTGCCGCGGGTAAGACAGCCCCCCCGCCGCGCGATCCGGGCTCACACTGCTCCATAAGCGGCCCCGATCATCAATATAACCCCCCGGCCACCTGCAATAATGGTCAGGGGGGGTCATAAACACCAGGTGGCGCCGCCCTGCAAGCCCATAAAGGAGGCCCTAGCTCGAGCCTCATCCAAGATGGCCGCCGCGTCGGGGAACTACAATGCCCAGCCAGCATCCTCCAGGCTTGCAGTCCTACAGCCAGAGCGACCGAGCCAGCCATGCTCTTCGGAGGGTGAGTCTGCAGATGAATCTGAGACCCCCATGACTACCACGACGCCTGACCTTACTGCCTCTGACCTTCTGACCCGCTTTGAAAAAATGTTGCACAAGGCCCTGAAACAGACCTCTGACCGCATTACTGACCAGCTGTCCAGGGAAAGACGCGAGCTGGGGCAACGCACTACAGACCTGGAGCAGAGGGTGGATGACTTTGACGCAACACTTCAAACGCAGGGGGACGAAATTGACCTGCTGCGGGACGAAAACCTTACACTTCAGACGCGTCTAGAGGACTTTGAGAACCGGGCCAGACGCTCCAATGTACGTATTCGCGGCCTCCCTGAGTCGGTCATTGATGTCCACTCTACAGTTACTGCGCTATTCCAAGAGCTCGCCCCTGCTATTCCAATAGAACGCCTTGAGATGGAAAGGGTTCACAGGGCACTAGCTCCTAAACGCACTGATGGCCCGCCGCGAGATATCATAGCTAAACTCCATTTTTTCCGCACAAGAGAGCAACTGCTTCAAGCCGCCCGCAATTCGGAGTCCCTCCTGTTTCAAGGTCATGCCTATCAACTATTTCAGGACCTCTGCCCTACTACTATCACCAAGCGCAGAGCCATGAAACCGCACCTGCAAGTGCTTCAGCAACATACTATACCATATAAATGGTGCTTTCCCTTTGCTGTGCGGTTCAGATACCAAGCCCGGGACCACATATGCAAGACCACTGATGAACTCCTGGACACGCTACGGAACCTCCAGCTACACCCCCCCGCAACACCGTCAGAGACTTCCAGAAGGCGATCGGCCTCTCCGAAGAAACTACAGCCTCCGTCGATCCCTAATGGTCACCTGAATCTACACAAACGCGGTCGATTTTCATCTCCTGCTCCCTCACCACAAGACTCTATGGACTGAATCCTGTTGACCACTTCTACTCCTCCCACCGGCTCTTTGTGTGGTGGTCCGTGGCCGCCCCTGTAGTCGCTACTTGCTGAGTTGAATCAATCAGCCCCCCCATCTGACAGTTTACATTGCATACCTGTATCCTTATTCCTGTTTGCTGGGCTTTATTTGTTTTTTTTTTTTGTTTTTTTTTTTTTGTTTTTTTTTTGTTTTTTTCATACCTGTTTCTTTCAACCAGCTCAGGATACGGGCCATTCTAGATATGTCTTGTGTTGGGGTGTTACCTGCCTTACTGTTTGTTACGTTGGGGCTGCTGTTGGGCCTCTACCTTGCCTATTGGACCCCCGGCCCCGGCGGCTCTGATCGCCCGGTTCCGGTCTTTTGGAGGCTGTGCCGGGTGGGTCGGGGTCGCCGGCACCGGGGCACCCCGGGCTTCCTGCCCATTATGTTTGATGTTTTCTCTCTTTCCAGGATCGCCCAAGTATTTATTTGTCTACATGCTGTCTTACTTGTCGCCCACGCACCTGTGCACTCTCCACTTGCCCCTTTGGTGTCCCGTTTTTTTTTACACCACTCGGGCTACAACCGCTCCCCGGACTACCCGGATTCCGGGTACCACCGGGGACCGTTCTCCTTTTCTTTTTCTTCCAGCCTCTTTATGGCCCTCTTTACCTACCCTAGACCACCCTTACCCCTCCCCACCTCAACCCTTACTTTTCTCTACGGCCCCTTGTCATTATCCAGTTTCTACAACCGCATGCTTTCCCCTAGTTCAATTTGCAAGATGGCTCTCTTGAAGGGATTCCAATATTTACCAAATCACCGCTTCCTCCACCCATGGGTTCCCTGAATATCCTTACCCTGAATGTTCAGGGCCTTAATGTCCCACAGAAGCGCAACAAAGCCTTTCGTTCTTTTGCGTCCTATAAGGCCCACATAGTCTGCCTGCAGGAGACACATTTCACTCCTACCTCCACTCCTAAATTTTTTGGCCCCTGCTACCCACAGGTCTACGCCGCCTCTGCTACTGTTAAGCGCAGGGGGGTTTTAATTGCTCTTCACCGTACTACACCCTTCAAATTATGCACTGAAATTAAAGATCCGGAAGGTCGTTATCTTCTACTTGTAGGGCAATTGCTGGATTTTGAGGTCACCATTGCCACATACTATGCTCCAAACCAGGGTCCTTTGCCATTCCTTTCTCATCTCTTCTCGGTTATTGCTCATCATAAACGAGGCACGCTTATAGTCTGCGGAGACTCCAACTGTACACTATACCCTTTTCTAGATAAATCCCCACAATCTCTCACTCCACATACCCCCAAACACTCCTTTCAATCCATTCTGCAACAGCACTCAATGGTCGATTCATGGAGGGAATCCAATCCTACTAAACGCCAGTACACTTTTTACTCCCACCCACACAAAGTCTTCTCAAGAATCGATCATATATTTATGACCGCCAGTTCTTCCCCTCGTATCTTGGCTTCCGATATCCTTCCAATCCCATGGTCAGATCACTGTGCTGTGATCACCACCGTTGCTTCTCTAGCTCCTTCTCCCGCTGATCCCTCCTGGTCCATCAACGAACGCCTGCTGGCTAACCCAGCCCACTGCACAGAGATTGCTGCTGCGCTTAAAGAGTATCTCTCCCTAAATCAAACCCCCGGGATTTCCCCCCTCCTATTGTGGGAAGCGCATAAACCAGTAATCCGCGGATTCTGTATTAGTAAAGCCTCCTTCCTGAGTAGAGAAAGGAGGCAGAAACGCCTCCTCCTTGAACAAGAGTACGACCAATCCCATAGTGCCTTTCAAGCATCCCCCACCCCAGCTAACAATGAAGCCCTTGAACACTCTCGACCAGTGTGCATTCTGCATTCGCATTACTAAAAATTGTTACAAAACTGTAATGCTTGCCTGATACCAGTGATAAGGCAAGTAAGCCTACCAGTACTTGGTTGCTTTCATATAAAATGCTATAGTCGAGGAGTGCGCATGCGCGGCCGGCGGTACGGGACATGTCTCCCTGAAGCTCCTCCGTGCCGCGGGTAAGACAGCCCCCCCGCCGCGCGATCCGGGCTCACACTGCTCCATAAGCGGCCCCGATCATCAATATAACCCCCCGGCCACCTGCAATAATGGTCAGGGGGGGTCATAAACACCAGGTGGCGCCGCCCTGCAAGCCCATAAAGGAGGCCCTAGCTCGAGCCTCATCCAAGATGGCCGCCGCGTCGGGGAACTACAATGCCCAGCCAGCATCCTCCAGGCTTGCAGTCCTACAGCCAGAGCGACCGAGCCAGCCATGCTCTTCGGAGGGTGAGTCTGCAGATGAATCTGAGACCCCCATGACTACCACGACGCCTGACCTTACTGCCTCTGACCTTCTGACCCGCTTTGAAAAAATGTTGCACAAGGCCCTGAAACAGACCTCTGACCGCATTACTGACCAGCTGTCCAGGGAAAGACGCGAGCTGGGGCAACGCACTACAGACCTGGAGCAGAGGGTGGATGACTTTGACGCAACACTTCAAACGCAGGGGGACGAAATTGACCTGCTGCGGGACGAAAACCTTACACTTCAGACGCGTCTAGAGGACTTTGAGAACCGGGCCAGACGCTCCAATGTACGTATTCGCGGCCTCCCTGAGTCGGTCATTGATGTCCACTCTACAGTTACTGCGCTATTCCAAGAGCTCGCCCCTGCTATTCCAATAGAACGCCTTGAGATGGAAAGGGTTCACAGGGCACTAGCTCCTAAACGCACTGATGGCCCGCCGCGAGATATCATAGCTAAACTCCATTTTTTCCGCACAAGAGAGCAACTGCTTCAAGCCGCCCGCAATTCGGAGTCCCTCCTGTTTCAAGGTCATGCCTATCAACTATTTCAGGACCTCTGCCCTACTACTATCACCAAGCGCAGAGCCATGAAACCGGACCTGCAAGTGCTTCAGCAACATACTATACCATATAAATGGTGCTTTCCCTTTGCTGTGCGGTTCAGATACCAAGCCCGGGACCACATATGCAAGACCACTGATGAACTCCTGGACACGCTACGGAACCTCCAGCTACACCCCCCCGCAACACCGTCAGAGACTTCCAGAAGGCGATCGGCCTCTCCGAAGAAACTACAGCCTCCGTCGATCCCTAATGGTCACCTGAATCTACACAAACGCGGTCGATTTTCATCTCCTGCTCCCTCACCACAAGACTCTATGGACTGAATCCTGTTGACCACTTCTACTCCTCCCACCGGCTCTTTGTGTGGTGGTCCGTGGCCGCCCCTGTAGTCGCTACTTGCTGAGTTGAATCAATCAGCCCCCCCATCTGACAGTTTACATTGCATACCTGTATCCTTATTCCTGTTTGCTGGGCTTTATTTGTTTTTTGTTTTTTTTTTTTGTTTTTTTTTTTTTGTTTTTTTTTTGTTTTTTTCATACCTGTTTCTTTCAACCAGCTCAGGATACGGGCCATTCTAGATATGTCTTGTGTTGGGGTGTTACCTGCCTTACTGTTTGTTACGTTGGGGCTGCTGTTGGGCCTCTACCTTGCCTATTGGACCCCCGGCCCCGGCGGCTCTGATCGCCCGGTTCCGGTCTTTTGGAGGCTGTGCCGGGTGGGTCGGGGTCGCCGGCACCGGGGCACCCCGGGCTTCCTGCCCATTATGTTTGATGTTTTCTCTCTTTCCAGGATCGCCCAAGTATTTATTTGTCTACATGCTGTCTTACTTGTCGCCCACGCACCTGTGCACTCTCCACTTGCCCCTTTGGTGTCCCGTTTTTTTTTACACCACTCGGGCTACAACCGCTCCCCGGACTACCCGGATTCCGGGTACCACCGGGGACCGTTCTCCTTTTCTTTTTCTTCCAGCCTCTTTATGGCCCTCTTTACCTACCCTAGACCACCCTTACCCCTCCCCACCTCAACCCTTACTTTTCTCTACGGCCCCTTGTCATTATCCAGTTTCTACAACCGCATGCTTTCCCCTAGTTCAATTTGCAAGATGGCTCTCTTGAAGGGATTCCAATATTTACCAAATCACCGCTTCCTCCACCCATGGGTTCCCTGAATATCCTTACCCTGAATGTTCAGGGCCTTAATGTCCCACAGAAGCGCAACAAAGCCTTTCGTTCTTTTGCGTCCTATAAGGCCCACATAGTCTGCCTGCAGGAGACACATTTCACTCCTACCTCCACTCCTAAATTTTTTGGCCCCTGCTACCCACAGGTCTACGCCGCCTCTGCTACTGTTAAGCGCAGGGGGGTTTTAATTGCTCTTCACCGTACTACACCCTTCAAATTATGCACTGAAATTAAAGATCCGGAAGGTCGTTATCTTCTACTTGTAGGGCAATTGCTGGATTTTGAGGTCACCATTGCCACATACTATGCTCCAAACCAGGGTCCTTTGCCATTCCTTTCTCATCTCTTCTCGGTTATTGCTCATCATAAACGAGGCACGCTTATAGTCTGCGGAGACTCCAACTGTACACTATACCCTTTTCTAGATAAATCCCCACAATCTCTCACTCCACATACCCCCAAACACTCCTTTCAATCCATTCTGCAACAGCACTCAATGGTCGATTCATGGAGGGAATCCAATCCTACTAAACGCCAGTACACTTTTTACTCCCACCCACACAAAGTCTTCTCAAGAATCGATCATATATTTATGACCGCCAGTTCTTCCCCTCGTATCTTGGCTTCCGATATCCTTCCAATCCCATGGTCAGATCACTGTGCTGTGATCACCACCGTTGCTTCTCTAGCTCCTTCTCCCGCTGATCCCTCCTGGTCCATCAACGAACGCCTGCTGGCTAACCCAGCCCACTGCACAGAGATTGCTGCTGCGCTTAAAGAGTATCTCTCCCTAAATCAAACCCCCGGGATTTCCCCCCTCCTATTGTGGGAAGCGCATAAACCAGTAATCCGCGGATTCTGTATTAGTAAAGCCTCCTTCCTGAGTAGAGAAAGGAGGCAGAAACGCCTCCTCCTTGAACAAGAGTACGACCAATCCCATAGTGCCTTTCAAGCATCCCCCACCCCAGCTAACAATGAAGCCCTTGAACACTCTCGACTAGCCCTAGATCTCTTCCTTACGGACCAAGCCGAGCTCTCCATCCGCAGGTCGCGACACAAATTTTACACTAAAGCCAATAAGCCCGACACTTTTCTTGCTCTCTCTCCGTAAATTAGACCACACCGTCAAGCCTATAAGGTTGCGGACCTCATCGGCAACTTTCACCAGCAACCCGGAACGGATTCTACGAATTTTCCACAAACACCTCTCGAGTCTCTACTCTGCCTCCGCTCCCTTTGACTCTCCCCAGGCCGATGCCCTTTTTGGTTCCCTTCCTTTTCCAAAATTGGCTGGTGAGCATCTTGCTACGCTAGAGCGACCCATCACCACAGTCAAAGTCACAAATGCTATAAATTTCTTGAAGCCCCGCAAACGCCCAGGACCTGACGGCTTTTCAGCCACGTACTATAAAAAGTTTGCCCCCATTCTCACGCCTGTCTTGACGAACGCCTTTAATGCCATACTCTCGAATCATATCTTTAGCCCAGATACTGTGCAAGCCAACATCTCTATGATACCGAAGCCAAACTCAGATGACACGCAATGGTCTAATTACAGACCAAATTCCCTCCTTAACGTAGATGTTAAACTGCTAGCCAAAATCCTATCAACTCGCCTCAACGCATGTATTGGTTCCCTAATCCACAACGATCAGGTTGGTTTCATACCAACTAGGCAAGCAGGAGACAACGTTCGACGTGCATCCCTATTAGCACATTTAGCTAAATCCCGCAATATTCCCACATGCTTTCTGTCCTTAGACATTCGGAAGGCGTTTGACACAGTCTCATGGTCATACTTACATTACATCCTGCGCCGTTGGGGCTTTGGCCCACATTTCTTAACCTGGATATTTTCTCTCTACCAGGGCCCCTCGGCCAGAATTAAATATCTAGGACACCGGTCCGCCCATTTCCCGATTTTATGTGGCACCAGGCAAGGTTGTCCCCTTTCCCCCTTGCTTTTTGCACTAGCCATAGAACCACTGGCACTATTGATTAGAACCGTTCCTGATATCCGAGGGCTTGAGATAGGAGGCACCTCGCATAAACTGTGCTTGTTTGCTGATGACGTCCTACTTTTTCTCACTTCTCCCTTAACATCTACGCCTACTCTACTTCGTCTTCTTGATAGGTTTGGCGCGCTCTCTGGCCTTCAAATTAACCCCCAAAAATCATGGGCGCTTAATATCTCGCTACCACCTAACGAACTTACCCACCTCAAACAGATTTTGCCATTCTCATGGTCGCAAGACTCCGTCCCCTTTTTGGGTATAAAATTCACCCCGCATATTTCAGGTCTCTATAACGCTAACTACATCCCTATGCTGGCCCATCTAACGGCACTTATGACTAAATGGTCCTCCCTTCCTCTAGCTTGGCTGGGCAGAATAACGGTCGTGAAGATGTCGATCCTTCCCAAAATCCTTTATCTTTTCAGAGTTCTCCCTATTTCTGTACCCACTCATTACCTGCGAGTTCTGCAGCGCCGTATTTCTTCCTATGTTTGGGGCAAAGTCCGCCCCCGTGTCCCCCGCAGTACTCTATACCGATCTAAACTGCATGGCGGTCTTGGTCTCCCTGAGATCAGCAAATACTACCAAGCGGCGCATATGGCACAACTACCAAAATATCACGCTACCTACGAAATCCCGCAGTGGGTCATTCTCGAATCCATCGAGTGCGACCCCTTTTCTATAGCAAACCTTCTTTGGTTGAGACGCATTGACCGCCGCACGATTGAGAATCCCATTACTATGCATTTTTTGTCCCTTTGGGACAAACTGAAATCTCGTTACCTGCTACAATCTCCCCATAACCCCCTCCTTTCCTATCTTCGTAATCCAGCCTTCCCCCCGGCCTGGTCCACACCGCACGTCTTTGCTCGATGGGCAACGGCTGGTCTCACCCAGACCCGTCATTTTGTACTCAGGAATCAATTTAAATCTTTTACCTCTCTATGTGAGTCCCATAACCTCCCCACCTCTGAATTATTTAGATATTTGCAGTTGAAACATTTCTTTGCTCCGTACACATTGGCTGCTAACCCAATTTCCTCTCTGTCTCCTTTTGAGCGAGCATGTCATCGAGACCCTCATAGACGAGGTCTCATATCCTATCTATACTCCCTTTTTACAACTCCATCCGTTTCTCCATTACCCTCATATACCGATAAATGGGAAGCTGATTTAGGCCGGCAAATCGACCCGTCAGATTGGGACCTCATTTGGAACAATACCAAGGAGTCCTCGCAAAATGTTGTGGCCCTGGAGACCAATTACAAAGTCCTGACCCGCTGGTATCTTGTCCCAACCAGAATTGCGAAATTTACCCCTGATTATCCCCCAGTTTGTTTCAGAGGCTGCGCAGACCTAGGAACATTATTTCATATTTGGTGGGATTGCCCAATCGTCCGAACTTTTTGGGCGGAGGTATTCAGAACACTGTCTGCACTCAGCGCCGCAACCCTCCAACCAAGTCCTCTAGTCGCGCTTCTCAATCACCGGCCACCAGACATCACAAAGGCAAATTTTAAGCTTATTCTGCAAGTCACCACTGCGGCCAAACAGGTTATCGCTAAAGCCCGGAAATCACCCTTACTGAATACGACTGCAGTCATGACTAGGGTCACTCAGGCAATGATCCACGCAAAAATTGAAGCCACTATCCTGGATTCCATCCCCAAGTTTAAAAAGATTTGGAACCCATGGGTGGAGCATTTCCTCCCGCCCAACTTTGACGAGTCCCTTCTCAACCCATAATCTGTGTTTTTTTGCTTTTTGGGAACCGTCCTTTGTTGATACTGCGGTTATTTGGCTATTTTCTGTATCCCCTTCCTTGGTGCCGTACACCCTATCCCTCCCTTCCTCCTCCTTTCCTTCATGTTAGGCTCTATTTGATATTTGTTGTTCGCTCTTGTTAGTGCTGCCTGACTATTATAATTGGGAACCTTACCTGTTCATTTACTGTACACCTCTAATATCCCATTTGCTTACTTATAACTTATGTTGTTGTACTCTAAAACAATAAAATGTTTGAACAAGAAAATGCTATAGTCGCAGGCCAAATGGGACAGTCAGGGCAGAGGAGGATGCAGCCTGCCACCTGCCTTTGAAAGTTGAGGGGGTGTTAGTCACAGAACCGAACCTCTTTCCATGTAACCAATGCCCTGGCAGGGATTATGACAGTGGCTGAGCAATGGGCAGTGGGCTGGCAGAGACAGGCAATGCAAGAGGATGTGTAAGACTCCTAACATTAACTCCCGGGACCCTTTAAAGCCAGGCATGTCAGGATGAAATTGGTGAAACTTTCTTTCTAATCAGCTTGTATAGATGAAGGAGGCTTTTCCTCTGAAACAAAATCTTTCCAATAAACCAGAGTCTGCACTCATTTTTGTACTTCTCTTGAATGCTGACAGTCGATGGTGATTTAGGAAAAACGTGTTTCAGTAGGGAGATGTAAAACATGTTAAGGATATTTATGGAAACAGAAAGTTGCAATCTGAAACAATTTGGGTCAATCTGTTGAACAATTATATATGGAATGATAAACCTGGGGGTCAGCTTTTGAGTGAGAACATTGAGAGTTAAATTTCTCATAGAGAGCCAGACTTGATCCCTCACCTTAAATTGAGAAGCCTGGGTGGGAAGGCAATTAGCAAATTGTTTCCCAGTGACAGAACTGGAAGCCAAGCTAGCCTGGGTTTTGCTCCAAATTTGATAATACGTCTTGATAGTACTATTAGTAACAAGGACATCCAGGGAGATGTTAGAACAGAAACAGACTTTAGGATGTGAGCTGCAAACGCAGTAGAAAAAAGACACTGCTGTGGAGAAATGCGGACAGTTGGTATAGGAAAACCTAGCCAAGGATAGGGTTAAGGGCAATTAAAGTTATGCAACAAACAAAACAGAAGAGATACAGTTGTGTTCAAAATAATGGCAGTGTGTTGAAAAAAGTGAATAAAGCTCAAAATCCTTCTAATAGCTTTTATTTCCATACACACAAATGTATTGAGAACACTACACATTCTATTCCAAATCAAGAAAAATATATCAAATTTGTGTTGTTCCTCTAAAAAAAATTGAAGAAAAGTGAATATTAGACTGTTCAAATAAATAGCAGTGTTTATATTCTTCTTTACAAACTCAAACATTCACTATATAAACTGAAACATGTTTGAAGATTTTGCTTTCCTTTGAATCACTTAATGAATATTTAGTTGTATAAACACTGTTTCTGAGAACTGCTGTACATCTGTGTTGCATGGAGTCAACCAACTTCTGGCCCCTGTGAACAGGTATTCCAGGCCAGGATGATTGGACTACATTCCAGAGTTCTCTATTTCTTGGTTTTGCCTCAGAAACTGCATTTTTGATGTCACCCCACAAGTTTTCTATTGGATTAAGATCCGGGGATTGGGCTGGCCACTTCATAACATCAATCTTGTTGGTCTGGAACCAAGATGTTGCACGTTTACTGGTGTGTTTGGGGTCGTTGTCTTGTTGGAACACCCATTTCAAGGGCATTTCCTCTTCAGCATAAGGCAGCATGACCTCTTCAAGTATTCTGATGTATTCAAACTGATCCATGATCCCTGGTATGTGATAAATAGGCCCAACACCGTAGTATGAGAAACATCCCCATATCATGATGCTTGCGCAACCATGCTTCACTGTCTTCACAGTGTACTGTGGCTTGAATTCAGTGTTTGGGGGTCGTCTGACAAACTGTCTCCGGCCACTAGACCCAAAAAGAACAATCTTACTTTCATCAGTCCACAAAATGTTGCGCCATTTCTCTTTAGGCCAGTCAATGTGCTCTTTGGCAAATTGTAACCTCTTCAGCACATGTCTTTTTTTCAACAGTGGGACTTCTTGCAGATAGCTTGGCTTCACATAGGTGTCTTCTAATTGTAACAGTACTCACAGGTAACTTTAGACCTTCTTTGATCTTCCTGGAGCTGATTGTTGAGTCCTTGCCATTTTGGCTATTCTTCTATCCATTCGAATGGTAGTTTTTCGCTTTCTTCCGCGTCTTTCAGGTTTTGGTTGTCATTTTAAAGCATTTGCGATCATTTTAGCTGAGCAGCCTATCATTTTCTGCACTTCTTTATATGTTTTCCCCTCTCCAAACAACTTTTTAATCAAGGTACGCTGTTCTGAACAATGTCTGGAACGACCCATTTTCCTCAGAATTTTAGAGAGAAATGCACTGTAACCAGCATGTACAACATTTGCTGCCTTCCTTCCTTAAATAAGGGCAATAATTGCCACCTGTTTTTCAAAGAATGAATAACCGCACTAATAGAATTCCACACTGCTATTATTTTGAACATGCCCCTTTCAATTAGTGATTCAGTTACACAGAATCAGCAGCATGCATGTCTTGACTGTTGGGTCTGTTGGATTTCTATTACTCTACTACACCTGCTAGTAAATTATTTGCCATGTAGAAATATCATTTCTACCAAAAACAGTGATTGATGAGGTTAGTGATGTCTGACTGCTATTATTTTGAACACAACTGTATATTTCCAGGGACTTGATTGTATGCTCAGTTTGCACACTAGTTTGGGGGCAATAAACATGAAAAAAGGACAGCTTGGTACTGAGAAGAGTACAATTACGTTCAAAAGTTAGATACAAACTGTGTACTTTTGTTCTATTCAGTGTTCTGGGGTACACCACAGAGTCTAAGTATTTCCTGTATGAACAGGGATACCAGCAGCTTGGAGGAAGGAAGTTTAGCCAGTAGAAATAAGTGGCCCAGTTTACTGAAGTGGTCCAAAGTGACCTAGATGACCATGTGTTTGTTTGCAGGATGAAGATCCACAAAAAAAGTCCATAGCCAGATGAATCCAGGTATGCTTAGGGACTAGTAAGAAAAGAAGCAAACTGGACTGTCTTGACCTAGGGTGTCCTTGCAGAGGGTTGGTGCCAAAGATGGTGAGAAACCATAGAGAGAGTCTTGGTATTTCTTGTATGCAGACATTTTAGCCTCATGTGCATCTGATACAGTCTAGAACAGGGTCTCCAAACTATGGCCCTCCAGCTGTTGAAATACTACAGGTCCCATCATGCCTCTGCTTCTTGGAGTCTTGCCTGTGGCTGTCAGAGTCTTGGAAGACCTCACGGGACTTGCAGTTCCTCAACCCCTGGAGGGCCATAGTTTGGAGACCCCTGGTGTATAACAAGTGGAACAAATAACTTCCTCCAGGGCAGTGTTTCTCAATTCCAGTCCTCATGGACCCCCAACAGGTCATGTTTTCAGGATTTCCATTATTTTGCACAGGTGATTTGATCAGTTTCACTGCCTTAGTAATTACCACAGCTGTTTCATCTGAGGGAAATCCTGAAAACATGACCTGTTGGGGGTCCATGAGGACTGGAGTTGAGAAACACTGCTCCAGGGTAAGTTGGTTGGAGAATTTGGACTGTGTCTCAGATGTAGCAACAAAAAGATCTGGGAAAGAGTAGCAAAGATCTGAGTGGGGGCAGGATGCTGTGGATTGCTGTGGAAACCTTAGAACAAGGTACAAGTGATGTCAAAGGGCATCTGTTTTGGAGTTTTTTGACCAGTGCTGGTACGCAATGGTAAAGCCATAAATGATTAAAAAAAGGACCAGGAGGCATGTTGGGAGTTAATACATTTTGCTGACTTGATGCATTCTAAATTGTGATTGGCTTAAACCAAAAATGGATAGCAAACTCCTGTCATGTAATGTGTCTGCTCCTTTAAATTTGACAGCTAAGCGTTTGCTATTTCTAGTATCGTAGTTGAGTTCTGCACTGGGAAAAATAGTCACATGGATAAAGCCAGGGCCAGTGCTACCACTAAGCAAACTACACAGATGGGTAGGACACCCTACCACCTAGGGCTCAGCCACGGCCACTGGAAGTTGGTGTGGTGCAGATCAGTTGTCGGTTGGCGCTGATCCCCAGTGGTGATGATGAGATGACCCAGAGGACAGTCCTGGGCATGTGCGGGTCCTCTGGCCATGTAAAGTCATGGAGTGGATGTTCTCTCGATGTATATTGCATAATCAGAGTGGGCAGGTCCTCATTCTATGGGTCCTCCCTCTATGGCCCCTCCCCCGGGTCACTGTCACTTGTCAGCTCATTCTGCATCCGCAGATGGAGCTGGTGACCGGTAGCAGTTTGTTTCAGCTCAGCGATGGCTGTTAGCCCAAGTGCCATCCAGACACAGCCCAGTGTCCCTTCCTTCACTCAGCCCGTCCTGCTGGGGATCTGGCCCCATCTCTTCCGGTGGGGCTTCTGCTGATAAGAACTGCACAATGCATGGGTGCTCCCCGGCAGAGAAATGGCAGTGTGCCTTCTGGCTGTACCACCAGCTGTGCCTCTCCTCCTGCAGTGCCAGAATACCTCTGAGTTTAGTGCTGCTTACACTCCCCTCTCTGCTGCTTTGCTGCTCCTCAGCTCACCCTGCATCCACCAATAATTCAAGGTGTCACTCCATTCATCATGGGTGGAGGTTCCAGGACACCAACAGGTTTCCAACAGACCCGCATTGCGCAGGTGGCATGCCTGTATGAGGCTGCACATACCCAGCACACAGTCCAGGGTGGTAGGTGCCCCTCTTTGGGTTTCATTGTTCCTGGTACTTATGGTCCTGACCCCCGGAAATACCTCTGATCGTCTTCTGGTCCTCAGAAAAGCGATCTACCACATTGAACTAGTGTAGTTCCCTATACACACTCATAATGAGGTGTTGAAAACACCAAAAGGGTTATTACAAGTCCAGATAATCAGTGAAGATGCCCTAATGGGGTCTCAGCAGTTCACAATACTAAATTCCTTTACTCTACAGTGGAACAAAAGTTGAAAAAAGTTGTTCTAGGTCATCCTTTCTAGGCCAGGGTTCCATGGAGTCCTAGGGTTCCTCCTTAGGTTGCTAGGGGTTCACAGAGACCTGAAAATTAATTTAGGAGCACCTTTTTTTCTACTATTATTAAACATTTTGTAGTTTTATTTTTTTTAGGGGGGTTGCAAGTAGCTGGTGTTGCCTAAAACGCAAAATAGTCTAGTACCAGCCCTGGATACAACAGATTAGAGAAAGGTAGGAATCATAGTGGGTCAGAATGGGCATTGATATAAAAGCAGACTTAAATCTGATTGCCAAACATCCAGTAAAATCACCTTTATTAGAAATTCGTTCTTATAAAATACTTTCACAAAACATGTCAGGGAATGCAGAACTCCATCTATCTCATTTCACACTTGATCAGCGTTTAGTCATAGGTCTAGCCTTTGACTCTTAGCTATGACTAAATAAAGATGGAGCATTTAACACATTAGCTGAAGTTCTGCATTCCCTGACATGTTTTGTTGAAGTATTTTATATGAAGGAATTTCTAATAAAGGTGATTTTACTGGATGTGCAGCCATCGGTTGTTTCTTTGCCTATTGGAGTCTGGTGCAGACAGGGCTAGCAGCTGAAACAAGGTGTGAGTAGTAGTGAAGGAGGGGACTGAGCTGGAGCGATGCTCATTGCTCTTGTGACTAGTATAAAAGCAGACTTAGGTTTAGAGATAGCCTCTAAAGCCAAAAGAGTGGAATTAGCTCCCTTTTTGGTTAGGGTGGTAAAAGGCACTACAGTGTTAGAAAAATCTCTAATGGAGATTCTATGGAACTCTGCAAAACCTAAGAAGTGTGGACAGATTTCAAATCTTTAGGCTGGGTTCATTAACAGCCTGTACTTTGGTAATATCCGTAGTGATTTCAGAGTCAGAAATAATGTAGCCCGTGAAGGGAACTTCTGATACATGAAACGTTTATTTATGAAGTTTGGAGTGTTGCGGGAGTTTGCATAGAGGACATAGGCATGGTTCAGTGCTTAGCAAGGATAATAACCAGGATATAATCCAGGTAGATTAGGATGAATTGGACAATAAACTCACAGAAAATGTTACTAATAAAAAAAAAGCTGGGGCATTACTTGAGCCAAATGACATAACCAGATACTTGTACTGTCCTTCAGGTGTACTGAATACCATCTTCCATTCTTCATCTTTCCTAATATATATCAGGATGTTGGCCACTTGCAAATCTGGTTTGGTATATACTCATGCACCCTGTATTCCTGTAATAAAGGGCAGTAGATATTTATTAAGAATTGTAATTTTATTCAGACCACAATAGTCAATGCAAACCTGCACCTGCAGGGTTGGTGGACAAGTGGATGAAACTATTCTCCTGTATGTATGATTTCATAGTTTAGGTCTCACATTTGGAAAAAGGGAAGATTGTCTCCTGGGGGGCAATATACATGGCAGTAGATCAATAGGGCAGTGAGGTAGAATAACCAAGGTTGCCTTTTCTGAGAATACCTCACTGACGTTTGTGTATCAAGGTAGAAGGGCAGAAATAGACAGGCTGTCCAGGAACTTAGAGTGCTTTATGCAGTTTTGGAAACATGTCTGGGTGGGATTAGAGCCCCAATCTATTTGTGTAACCTAAGCCAAGGGTAGTCCAGGATGAGATGATAAGCAGGAGAGACTATCAAATGGAGAGGTGCAGGGCCCCAGTGGTTACAGTAAAGGGAGCAGTACATAGAGTGACCACACCTAAGGACAGAGGAGAATTTTCTACTGCTGCGATAGAGAAGGGACTATCTAGAGTGGCCAAAGTAAACTGAGGCTGGAGAAGTAGTGCCTGATCCTTATCCATGAGCCAGCATCAATGAAACCATATTGGTGATGGTCTAGGGACTTAACAGTAAGACAGGCTGGAACAAATAGTTTTTTTTAGAATGTGGTCTATGACAAACTTGTCTAGAAGGGCAGATCCAGACTGCCTTATTGGCATTTCAAGACAATATGGCCCTTGACACCACAGTATAAGCAGAGTTCCTGCCTCCTTCTTCTAACTTTATCTGTGAAAGATAAATGGGTGGCTCCACTCTACATGGGCTCCTTTTAAAACTCGGCAGAATTCCCTGAGATGTTCTGTGGAAGGAAAACAGCAAAGGGACTCAGAGGCAAGGATGCACACCTGTCAAAGTTTCTTTCCCACAACCTTTTATTTACCCGGATGAATAACTGCATGGCCTCCTACAAACCTTTGGGTTTGTGATAATATACCAATCATTTTTTAATAGAGTCTCCTAACCCATACCTAAACTGGCTACTTAAAGTTGAATTATTCTACCCAGAATCAAGTGGCCAATGCAGGAATTCAGAACAGTATTGTTCCACTGTAGAGACCTAAAGTTTTTCTCTGCTGTGTTGCTACAATCCATGTCACCACAAGTGACCAAGGGCCATAAAAAATAAATCAGCAGAGAAAATTGCTGGATCATTAGCAGACAAGCTGAAAGCCCAGAAAATGTGGGTCATCCTGTAGCAAGGAAATAATAATGCAAACTCACTGGATTTCAGAGCCAGAATAGCGAGTCCTGAGCTGCAAATACAATTTGCAACTATGTAGTAAGCTCCCCAAAAGGTAGTAAAGCAGGTGGACCTTAAAGTGAAACCTCTGAAATGAAAAATGAAAAAGCATGTCCTTATATAGTGTGTATTTGCATCAATCCAGTAGCGAGTACCTGAAGCAGGAGGAAGTCAGGGCTGGTGACATTCAGTAGCATAATCTAAGGAAAGCCAGAGGCCAGAGGTGACAGACAACAGGCATAATCCAGGGAGAGGCAGAGGTTAGAGCAAGTAGCATTCAATAAGCATAATCCGTGGACAGCCTCAGGTCAGGCAGGTGGCAGAAAGAAATCATAATCCAGGGACAAGCAGAAGTCAAGGCAGGCAGCATATAGTAAATGTATTCCAAAGACAGGTTGCAAAGTCTGAACTGAGAGTAACAGAAAAAAAGAATGTAGCAGGGAACAGGAAGACATGCAACCTTCTTCATTTCATATACAAAACAGCTCTTTGCCATGTTTTCTTTTTGCAATGACACCAACACACTTGAATGATTTGAACAGGGTATATAGAGAGCAATTGTTTTATTCATGTCCTTGTGTCAATCATGGACCTGATGTGAACAAGGCCTCATCAGCTTCCATAGAAGTAGAAGGCAGCTGGGGGTCAGGATGTCAAGATAAGATTCTTACCTTGCCACATAATAGGAATGCTTATAAGATTTTTACCACTTTCACAATAAGTACATTTTTGTGTTTATTTCAGAAATACTTTAATATTTGAGGCTTGGGCTGCAGTTACTGAGCTTCTGTTGTTTAATAGGTATTATAACTTTATATAATGTGGCTATTTAACATTCTCTAGTTCTCTGGACTGTAAATCCCTCTGAATGTGTAATCCTAAAATGAAAAAGACAGACACATTTACTCATAATGAGCTGAAAGGGTTTTCCCCATGCCAGAGGATAAATGTCAACAAGTACCTTGCCTTTATCATGAGTCTGTGGCCTCCTGAGAATTACATAGTTTGATGATTTTCCTAGCTCTGCACTGACGCACATCATGAGTCACCATGAAAAGTAAATGTTATTTTGCTCATAATGGAAAGACAGAACTTTTAGTGATGTATCACTGACTTTTGTTGCAAAATATTTGAATTCTTTATTCAGATATTTAACTATTACTCAGTGGATTCAAGCCCAAAGGGAAATCTTTTTCCTGGTGATGCGTTTCTGATGCAACTATAACACAGACTATTGATTTCCTTTCTCATAGAAGCAGAATATGAAATGATAACATCACAGACACAAACAAAGCATTGACAAAACAATTATTATTACATTGATTCTTCCTCTAATTACTGAAATGGGGAGCTTATTCTGCAGGCATTGGGTGAGTCAAATCTAACAAGCTTTAAAGCATTGCTGCCAAACCTATAGCCGTTTGGTACCTATTATATAGTCCTGGGACTCCAGCAATAAGTAAACCAAGTGCAGGCATTGATTGTAAAGGGACTGTGATGGCAGAGGTCTCAAGCAGTTTTACGTCACACAGAGCAATCCCAGTGGCCTTTTACCATGTGATCAGCTGTATCCACTCACAGCTGGTCACATGTAAACAGACTTGCTGGTTATCAGAATTTCCTTTCCTCACATGCTGTCTCTGTGTGAGGAAAGGTGAGCCCATAGCTGGTCATTCTGATAGGGCACAGTGAGTACATTGTTTACACTGATAATCTAGGCACTGATCATCAGTGCCCTGATTATCATTGTAGCCCCATCAGTGCCAATCAGTGCCCAGCAGTGCAGCTTATCAGTGTCCCTCAGTGGCACCTATCAGTGCCCATCAGTGCAACCTCATCAGTGCCTCTTTATCAGTGCCCATCAGTGCTGCCTCATCAGTGCAGTCGCAGTGCCCATCAATGCCGCCTCATCAGTGCCCATCAGTACAGTCTCTTCAGCACACATTAGTGAATTTGCTAAATTTTACAACAGAAACTACGCAAAATGCTTTTTATCAAAGTTGTCAGTCTTTTTTAGTTTGTTTAGCAAAATATAATAGACCGGTGGTGATTAAATACCACAAAACGAAATCTCTATTTGTGTAACAAAATGCTACAAATTTCATTTAGGTACAGTGTTGCATGACCGTGCAATTATCATTCAAAGTGCAACAGCAGTGAAAGCTGAAAATTGGCCTGGGCAGGAAGGGAGTGAAAGTGCCCGGTATTTAAGAAGTTAAACTTTCTCTCCACTTCTGGCCACCTCATTTGATAGAGAATCATCAGTGCTAACTCCTAAACTAACAGGTGACACTGATTCACCTCTATTCTGCATACCTACCTCATCCCATGCTAGGAGCCTGTGCAATGATACCACGCAACCCTGCACCAAAAGCATGCCCTGCAGAAATCCCACTAGTATAATAAACTTATTTTTGGTTTGAATATAGGAGCAGTTCTATTTGTACAGTCATTTTTTCAGCTTGCATAAAGCTGCCATTTTTGCAAGCAAATAAAATCTAATAGTATCAAAGATATTACATAACCCATGATGTGTCTTTAGCCAAACTTGCAAAGTTATTAGAGATGGAGTGATAAACAAAGAGAGAAAGGTGGATTTAACTGTAGGCATTTAGTTTATAGTGTTTGTAATTTTTGGCATAGATTACATTGTATTCCATTATTTGTTTTCATAAGTTTGCAGGTGGATCAGAATAAAACATTTGTAGATTAGAACAAGCTGAATAAAGTTGGTTTACACAGTTCCAGAGGGATGTGTGCTTGATTTCCTCATTATAATAAACTCAGAATTTAATTAATTTTGCCTCCAAGGACAAGCAACTTGAGCTACAGGGCACATAAAATAAAAATGGCTGGTTCCCCAAGGAATGTCTCCTTTTATCAACTTATAAAATCATGAATTTATTTTTAATGTGTAATGTTGATTATTGGTAATAAAATGTTCTTTAATTTTGATGATTTTAAGGATCAATGACATATAAAACTGTTCTAATACCCAATTCAATAGCATTAAGTCAACACTTAAAGCTACGTAAGCTTCCTAAATCCTTTAAAGAATTACAGCTTAAATTTTGATATGTGTTCTATTTTATTGCTCATTAATAATATGTCAAGTCATAATACTCTCTTGATATTTCCTACTGGCAAACTCTTCCACTGATTTTTCTCTTAACATAAAATGTAAGAATCTGTTTCTCCTTTCACAGCCTGAAGACATGGTTAACAAAGGAGCATTTATTATCAGTCTTCGTAACCTGTCCCAAAGCAGTGGCATACTAGTCCCAAAGATACTGTACAAATAAAAAGAATAATCATTACTACATTAGCTTATATTGTAGTCACTGTAAAGCGGTCAATCTACATTAGGCAACACTTGCTTGATTATGCAAGTATAGTATACACACTGACCTGCAATGTTACTGTACGCTTATGAAAAAATGACCATCAACTCCTACATGCTGTTGGGGCAAAGAAGAGTAAAGTGATCCTTTTTCTTTGCTCTGCATAAGCACAAAACTTATAGTTTATTGAGATTTTATAAGGGTTTTAGTCAGTTATATTGCTGGGATTTACCACATTTATTGTGTTGCATTCAGAGTGGCAATAAAGGATTCTTGGGTTGCCCAAAAGCAAAACGGGGACTCCAGGACTCTGTCATTAAAAATTGCATGCATACATAAAAAAGTCATGAGATTTCATGCATTTCAGAGGTGCAGTGTTTTGAATATTTTGAATACATAAAGTCGCCATAATTCTACACCAGGATGAGTGTGGTGACTTTTCTTAGGTATGTGTATCAAATTCCTTCTGGGGACTTGTTACTAAGGTTAAGAATTAAAAGTGTTTTACCAGGGGCGGACTGACAACTCATGGGGCCCCCGGGCAGTAAGAGATAATGGGGCCCCATGTTCCCCTACACTCAAGCCACACCCACACAGCACCCTACCTACATATTGCAGCTCAGGGGCATTTAAATATTTACTGCAGCAAAGTCTGCATGAATGTTCCCGGCATCTTTCTGAAGAAGCCACTGGGCACTTCCAGGTTTAAAGATGGCTACCATGTGGGGGAAGTGAAAGAGAGAGGGGAGTGAGAGGGTGAAAAAGAGGAGGGGTGTGAGAGAGCGAGAGAGAAGAGGAGGAGGAGAGAGAGAAAGAGGAAGGGATGAGAGAGGAGGGGTGTGTTTTAAGTTGTGCTAAAAATTGGGCATGGCTTAAAAGGGGTGTGGGTAAATAGTGTCTGGGATGACTTATATAGTGCAGAATGAGGTAATGTTAACTAGGAAAAGTACAGTGTGGTGTGTATGACAGTGGGTAGTATGTACAGGGAGAGGAGTGGGGAGTGTATGGCTGTGGATAGTATGTGTAGGATGGTGTCAGTAGGTGGTGTCAGTAGTTCTTCTTTTTTACAATTTTATGATTTTTTTTTTACAAATGAATGTTTTATTATTTTTATCATTTGTTTTTCAAAATGCTTTTGAGTGGCCAGTGGATGGTGTCAGTAGAGCAATGGTGTGGGTGTCAGAATTTTACAATTTTTATTATCTAATTTTTAATTATTTTTTACAATTTATTTCTGTATTATTTTTTTTCACAATGATATTGTGGGGGCAGTGCACAGTGTCAGTAGGGAGTGAATAGGGAGCACTAGTATATGTTGGGTATATGTTGGGTTGTCATTAGATTGGGATGAATAAACAGAACCTGTACCCCTTTATATTAGAAGGAAGGAAATGGATGGAGGGAAGGAAGGAAGGAAGAAAGAAAAGGGAGGAGGGAATGGATGGAGGAAGGAAGGGGAGGGAAGGAAGGATGGGTGGGAGGAAAGAATGAAGGGAGGGGATGGAGGAAGGTAGGGAAGGAAGAATAGGGAGGGAGGGAATGGATGGAGGAAGGAAGGAATGAAGGGAAGAAATAAAATGGATGGAGGAAGGAATAAAGGAAAAGGAAGAAAGGGGAGGGAGGAAAGGAAGGAAGGGAAGGAAGGGAAGGGGGGGAGGGAGGAAGGAAGGAATAAAAAGGGAGAGAGGGAATGAAGAAAGGAGGGGTGGGAGGAAAGAATGAAGGGAGGGGACGGAGGAAGGAAGGGAAAGAAGAAAAGGGAGGGAGGGTATGGATGGAGGAAGGAAGGAAGGAAGGAAGGAAGGAAGGAAGGAAGGAAGGAAGGAAAGAAAATGAATGGAGGAAGGAATGAAAGAAAAGGAGGGAAGGGAGGAAGTTAGGGAGGGAGGAAGGGAATGGATGGAGGAAGAAGGGGGAGGGAAGGAAGGAAGGAAGGAAGGAAGGAAGGAAGGAAGGAAGGAAGGAAGAGTGGAGGAAAGAATGAAGGGAGGGGGTGGAGGAAAGAAGAGAAGGAGAGGGAAGGAAGGAAGGAAGGAAGGAAGGAAGGAAGGAAGGAAATGGATGGACAAAGTAAAGGAAGGAAGGAAGGAAGGAAGGAAGGAAGGAAGGAAGGAAAGGGAGGGAAGGAAGGAGGGGAGGGAGGAAGGAAGGAAGGAAGGAAATGAAAGGAGGTGAGGGAGGAAAGAATGAAGAGAGGAGATGGAGGAAGGAAGGAAGGAAGGAAGGAAGGAAGGAGAGGGAGGAAGGAAGAAAGAAAAGGGAAGGAAGGAATGGATGGAGGAAAGAAGGAAATGGATGGAGGAAGGAATGAAGGAAGGGAGGGAAGGAAGGAAGGAAGGAAGGTAAGAAAAGGGAGGGAGGGTATGGATGGAGGAAGGAAGGAAGGAAGGAAGGAAGGAAGGAAAAATGAATGGAGGAAGGAATGAAAGAAAAGGAGGAGGGAAGGGAGGAAGTTAGGGAGGGAGGAAGGGAATGGATGGAGGAAGAAGGGGGAGGGAAGGAAGGAAGGAAGGAAGGAAGGAAGGAAGGAAGGAAGAGTGGGAGGAAAGAATGAAGGGAGGGGGTGGAGGAAGGAAGAGAAGGAGGAAAAGGGAGGGAATGGAGGAAGGAAGGAAGGAAGGAAGGAAGGAAGGAAGGAAGGAAGGAAGGAAGGAAAATGGATGGACAAAGTAATGAAGGTAAAGGAGGGAAGGAAGGAGAGGGAAGGAAGGAAGGAAGGGAGGGAGGAAAGAAGGAAGGAAGGAAGGAAGGAAGGAAGGAAGGAAGGAAGGAAGGAAGGAAGGAAGGAAGGAAAATGGATGGACAAAGTAAAGGAAGGAAGGAAGGAAGGAAGGGGAGGGAAGGAAAGAGGGGAGGGAGGAAGGAAGGAAGGAAATGAAAGGAGGTGAGGGAGGAAAGAATGAAGAGAGGAGATGGAGGAAGGAAGGAAGGAAGGAGAGGGAGGGAGGAAGGAAGAAAAGTGAAGGAAGGAATGGATGGAGGAAAGAAGGAAATGGATGGAGGAAGGAATGAAGGAAGGGAGGGAAGGAAGGGAATGGAGGAAGGAAGGAAGGAAGGTAAGAAAAGGGAGGGAGGGAATGGATAGAGGAAGGAAGGAATGAAGGAGGGTGAGGGAAGGAGGGGAGGAAGGAATGGAGGAAGGGGAGGGAAGGAAAGAAGGAAGGAAGGGAGGAAGGAAGGAAATGAAAGGAGGGGAAAGAGAAAGGGAGGGAGGGAGAAAAGGGAGGGAATGGATGGAGGAAGGGATGAAGGAAGGGGAGGGAAAGAAGGAAGGAGGGGAGGGAGGAAGGAAGAAAGGGAGGGAATGGATGAAGGAAGGAATGGATGGAGGAAGGGATGAAGGAATGGGAGGGAAAGAAGGAATGAAGGAAGGAAGGAGGGGAGGAAGTAAGGAAGAAAAGGGAATGGATAAAGAAAAGAAGGAAGGGAAGGAAGAAAAGGGAGGGATGGAATGGATGGAGGAAGGAAGGAAATGGATGGAGGAAAGAATGAAGGAAAGGGAGGGAAGGAAGGAGGGGAGGGAGGAAGGAAGGAAGAAAAGAAGAAAAGGGAGGGAATAGATGGAGGGAAGAAGAAAGGGGAGGGAAGGAAGGAAGGGGAGAAAAGGAAGGGAGGGAGGAAGAAAGGAAAAAGGAGGAAGGGAATGGATGGAGGAAGGAAGGAAGGAGAGGGAAGGAAGGAGGGGTGGGAGGAAAGAATGAAGGAAGGGGATGGAGGAAGGAAAAAAAATGGATGGACAAAGTAATGAAGGTGAAGGAGGGAAGGGGAAGGAAGGAAAAAGGAGGGAGGGAATGGATGGAGGAAGGAAGGACAGAGAGGGAAGGGAGGAGGGGTGGGAGGAAAGAATGAAGGGAGGGGATGGAGGAAGGAAGGGAAGGAAGAAAAGGGAGGGAGGGAGGGAATGGATGGAGGAAGGAAGGAAAGAAAATAGATGGACAAAGTAATGTAGGTAAAGGAAGGAAGGAAGGGAGGAAGTAAGGAAGGGGAGGGAAGGAAGGAGGGTAGGGAAGAGGGAAGGAAATCAAAGAAGGGGAGGGAGGAAGGAAGGAAATGAAAGGAGGGGAGGGAGGAAAGAATGAAGGGAGGAGATGGAGGAAGGAAGGAAGGAAGGAAGAAAAAGGAGGGAGGGAATGAATGAGGGAAATTAATGAAGGAAGGAAGGAAGGAAAGAAGGAAGGAAGGAAGGAATGGATGGAGGAAGGGGAGGGAAGGAATGGGTGGAGGAAGGAAGGAGGGGAAGGAAGAAGGAAGGAAGAAAAGGGAATGGATAGAGAAAGGAAGGGAGGGAGGGGGAATGGATGGAGGAAGGAAGGAAATGGATGGAGGAAAGAATGAAGGAAATGGAATGGAGAGAGAAAGGAAGGGAGGGATGGAAGGATGGGAGGGAGGGAGGAAGGAAGGAAATGAAAGAAGGGGAGGGAGGAAGGCAGGAAGGAAGGAAGGAAATGAAAGGAGGGGAGGGAGGAAAAAATGAAGGAAGGGAGGGGATAGAGGAAGGAAGGAATAAAGGGAGAGAGGAAGGGAGAAAGGAAGGAACGATTGGAGGAAGGGGAGGTAAGGGGGAAAGAAGGAAGGAATGATTGAAGCATGAGGAGGGAGGGAAGGAAAAAATGAAGGGAGGGCATAGAGGAAGGAATGAAGGTAAGGAAGAAAAGGGAAGGAGGGAATGGAGGAAGGAAGGAAAGAAGAAAATGGATGGAGGAAGGAATGAAGGAAGGGGAGGGAAGGAAGGAGGGGAGGGAGGAAGGAATAAAAAGGAGGGATGAAATGAAGAAAGGAAGGAAAGAAGGGGAGGGAGAGCAAAAGGAAGGAACATAGAGAGGGAAGGAAGGAAAGAATGAAGGGAGGGGATAGAGGAAGGAAGAAAAGGGAGGGAGGGAGGGAATGCATGGAGGAAATGGATGGAGGAAGGAATGAAGGAAGGGGAGGGAAGCAAGGGAGGAAAGAAGGAAGAAAAGGGAGGGAGGGAATGGATGAAGGAATGAAGGAAAGAAGGGAGGGAAGGAAGAAAAGGGAGGGAAGGATTGGATGGAGGAAGGAAGGAATGAAGGAGGGGGTGGGAAGGAGGAAGGAAGTGATGAAGGAAGGGAAGAAGGAAGGAAGGAAATGAAAGGAGGGATGGGAGGAAAGAATGAAAGGAGGGGAGGGAGAAAAGAATGAAGGGAGGGGACGGAGGAAGGAAGAAAAGGCAGGGAGGAAATGGATGGAGGAAGGAAGGAAGGAAGGAATGGATGGGAGAGGGAGGGAGGGAGGGAGAGAGAGGGAAAGGGAGGGTGGGGGAGAGAGGGAGAGAGAGGGAGGGAGAGAGGGAGAGAGAGGGAGGGAGAGAGGAAGGGGGGAGGGGGAGAGGAAGGGAGAAAGTGGGGAGGGAGGGAGGGAGAGAGGGGGGAGGGGGGAGAGTGGGGAGGGGGGGAGAGAGAAGGGTAGGGAGAGGGAAAGGGGGAGGGGGGGCAAGAGGGAGAGAGAGAAAAGGAAGAGGGCAGGAAGGAATGAGGGAAATGAAAGGGGGGATGGGATGCAATAATGAAAGGAGGGGAGGGATGAAAGAATGAAGGGAGAAGATGGAGGAAGGAAGAAAAGGGAGGGAGGGAATGGATGGAGGAAGGAATGGATGGGAGAGAGAGAGAGGGGGGGGGGAGAGAGGGTAGTGAGGGGAGAGAGGGAGGGGGTAAGAGAGAGAGAGGGAGGGAGGGATGAAATAATGAAGGGCGGAGATGGAGGGCGGAAGAAAGGGAAGGGAGGAAGGACTGGATGGGAGAGAAGGAGGGAGGGAGAGAGAGAGAGGGGGGGAGATAGAGAGGGAGGGAGAGAGAGATAGACGGGGGAGAGAGAGATAGAGAGGGAGGGAGAGGGAGGGGAGAGGGAAAGGGGGGGAGAGGGTGAGAGAGGGAGGGGAGAGAGAGAGGGAGGGAGGGGGGAGAGAGAAAGGGAGAGGGGGAGGTAGAGAGAGGGGGGAGAGAGGGGGAGAGAAAGAGAGAGGTGAGGGAGGGAGAGAGAGAGGGAGAGAGAGGAGGAGGGAGAGGGGGAGAGAGAGAGAGAGAGAGAGAGAGAGGGAGAGAGAGTACATTCAAAAGCATCACAGAGCTGCCGCCTGATCTGGATAGTGGAGCCAGAGCAGATCCTTTCTCCTCTGCTCTGCCATGGAGGATGGGGGGAGGGGCTGGACACTGTCAGAGAAGATGAGGCATCAGTGACCTGCGGGGGGGGGGGGGGGAATGAGGAGCGTGGGGGGGGGGCCAGGATGGAAATTCGATGCACAGTCAGGGATGATCAGTGCAGTGGAGGGACGGTGACAGCACCGATCTCCCTGCATGGATTTCGACAAGGCAGTTGGAAGCCTCCCCTCCAGTCACCCAACTCACTCTGCCACCAGGTGAAATGACAGGTGAGCTACTTCTGGGTCGGGATCTGAGACTGCCTCCTCCTCTGCTCCCCATGCTGTCAATGGACAGTGATCCTCTCACGGGCCCCCTACTGACCCTGGGCCCTCTGGCAATGCCCGAATGGTCAGTCTGCCCCTGGACACGAATGATAAGGCACTATTCCTCCCATTGATACCAGCGATGGGGCATTATTCCTCCCACTGATATCAACGATGGGGTGCTATTCCTCCCAGTGACACCAAAGGTAGAATGCTATTCCTCCCCCTAATACTAAAGATGCATGGTTTACTCCCACTGATGCCAAGACAATTTCTGATTCCAAAAACCAAAGTCCGGCCCCCAGAAACATGAAGGACAGTAAACTGGCCCTTTGATCTAAATTTGGGGTCTCCAAACTTTCTAAACAAAGCATCTTCATGTGTTAGAATGGCCCAGTCACAGT